>NW_020175039.1:4624941-4636070 GCF_003031525.2 Neophocaena asiaeorientalis asiaeorientalis | reverse complement strand
CGAGTTGGGGAAAAAATGTTGTTTTTTTTTTTTTTTTTTTTTTTTGCGGTACGTGGGCCTCTCACTGTTGTGGCCTCTCCTGTTGTGGAGCACAGGCTCCGGACGCGCAGGCTCAGCGGCCGTGGCTCACGGGCCCAGCCACTCGGCGGCATGTGGGATCTTCCCGGACCGGAGCACGAACCCGTGTCCCCTGCATCGGCAGGTGGACTCTCAACCACTGCGCCACCAGGGAAACCTGAAACATGCTGATCTTTAAACACTAGATGCACGTTCAGTGTGGTGAGGTGCTTGAAACATCAGAGGCCCGTTCAAGTTAAGACCTGCTGAGGGGAGTGCAGGTTCTCCTTTCCAAGCTCACGTCCAAGTACACACAGTGGGATGGCTGGCAGTGTGGCCAGCGCTGTTGAACTTGTGGTAATCTCTCTGTCTGGCTATGCTGGGACTGGGCCATTGAATTTCAAAGGTTAACTCCACATAGGATTTGACTCTGAAGATTGAGAGAGAGCAAAACACAGCGTCAAATCCAATTTAATTATACCATAGGTGAGTGTGTGTGTGTGTGTGTGTGTGTGTGTGCTTGCGGTGATGGAAGGTAAGGGTAGGGTTGGGCCAGGCTGGCAGGGACAGAGAGAGCCGGGGGCAGGAGTTTGGGCTGCATTTGGTGTCGGGTTTGGTGAGAGTAGGTGGAAGGAAAGGATTTGGGTAACAGTTGGAGCTATGGAATTGCAGCTGGAAAGCAGGGCTGTATTCTCTGATTCAAACAGTCACCCAAATTCTCTTTTGCCACGTAGCTAGAACTTGTTGAATCTGAGTAGAAAGCATGTGTCTTTCCTAATGCAGCCCCTGTTCCTGATGGAATGTTGAGAGTCACCGTGCTTGAGGTTACCTCCGTCAAGCCGCTAGGCACGAGGCATTGGGGGGACAACAAAAGCATTGGAGAGGCAGTTCCTATCCTCAGGCAGTTCACAGGCCTATGACATGCTCACGAGAAGGTGACCAGTAGTACATGGTGAGCAGGTATGCACAAGCCCAGGGAATGGCCCGAGATGTTACATTGGTTTCCTAGGGTTCAAAGTACCACAAACTGGGTGGCTTAAAACAACAAATTTATTCTTTCACAGTTCTGGAGACTAGAAGTCCAAAGTCAAGGTGTCTGCAGGGCCATGCTCCTGCTGAAGGCTCTAGAGATAAGGAGTCCTTCCTCGCCTTTTCTAGCTCTGGTAGTCGCTGGCTGTCCTTGGTGTTCCTTGGCTTGTGACAGCACAACTCCAATCTTTGCCTCTGTCCTCACACGGCCTTCTTTTCTGCATCTCCTCTGTGTCTTCAAATCTCTCTGCATATGAGGACACCCGTCATCGAATTTAAGGCCCATCCTAATCTAGCATGACCTCATCTGAATTTGATTATATCTGCAGAGACCTTATTCCCAAATAAGGTCACAATCACTGCTACCGGGGATTAGGACTCCGGCATATCTTTCTAGGAGACATGATTCATCCCACAGCAGATACAGTGTGTGGGTTGGCTGGAGGAAGGAGAGAAAGACTGTGGGTTGGGACAGTCAGGGATGACATCTTGGCAATGGTGGGACTTGTGCTTTTTCTCAAGGATGCATGGTATCTGGATGGAGAAGTGGAGGGCTGGGCTCCAAGGTGGGTGGAGGAGAGATAGGGAAGAGTGACGTGGCTGGAGTCACAGAGGTTGGCATGTGTGAAGCGTATCAGAGGATGATGAGGAGACCAGCCTGGAAGGAACAGAGGAGTCCCCTGGGGAGTGATGGAGGTTGAGACTGGAGAGAGAATCTGGGGCCAGGTTGTGGAACTGCCCAAGGATTACAGAAGACTGATGGCCGGGCTTGGACCATATTTCCCATATTCAGGAATCCTTTGCTTAGCATCCCCAGATAGGTTCAGAAGACACAGATAGGCCTATAGGAGCGATCTTACACCCAAATCTGCCTCTGGAGTGTATCCCATTTGAGAAAAGCTTATGGTCCACCCAGTGAAGTGGGTGCTGTGGATTTAGCCTGAAGAAGGTCTGCCAGCTCTGGCAGGGCCACCGTGAACTTAGCCAACGTCATCAGCAAGGTGGAGCAGTGAGCCAGAGGCCTGGGTTCTTATCCTTCTCTTTGGGCTGCAGTTTTCCCGTCTGTAAAGCAATGACTTTGGCTGTGACACACTGTAGTTCCTTGGCTCTATATAATACAGTGGTATAACTTGTATTTGAATAGATTTAAACTAAGTTCATCTGTAAATATTGCTTCATTTGATATAGCATCCCCGTAAGATGGGTACAACAAAGATGTTTTTATCCCATTTGGAGAGATGAGGACATAGACTGAGAGAAAGTTCATTGACTTGTGGAGATGCTACTCAGCTGGTTCATGTCAGAACCAGAACTTGATCACAGGTCTTCAGATCACTAGTCCAGTGTTTTCCATTCCACATAAATGCCTCCCATATCATCAGAATCTCTGTTCATTTGTTCATTCATTCATTCAACAAGCACATATGCATTGAGGGTCCACTGTCTGCCAGGTACTCTGTTGGGCATGGAGACATGTGGATATTTAGGTAGAGCCCCTGCCCTCAAGAAGTTCACAGTCTGCTGGTGCAACTTGAGGTTGAGACTAGAATCCAGGTTGTGTGTCCTCCTTCCACCAAACCAAACTCACCATGAGATCAAGGGTCTACTGGGCAATGCTGTTGGGCCACTTTTTTTCAGTTTGTAAACATGGAGCTGCTACTGAAGTCAAGCCTGACTTCTTGTGTAGTTTAGCCAGTGTCTACTTTCAGCCAGACTTGACGTTAAATAGAGAGAGTGTCATCAGAAGGGAAGCTCTGACATTAAGTCAGCTGTACGACGGAAATAGTAGCTACTATTAAAAAAAAACAAACCAAAAACACACAAAAAAACCCTCTCAGGCCACATCCCTTACATTTGCCTTGCATTTCTCAGTTGACAAAGCCCCTTAATGTGTGATTGGCACTTTGCTTGGTGTCACAATCTGAGGCAGCATCTACTTGAGGATCAGGCAGGCCTTAGACCCTTCCACCTCTAGGTGAGAGATCTACACAATTGCTCAGCACAGCTAAACCTGTTTTCTCATTTGCAGAAGAAGGAGGGGTGATAGCGACACCAACTTTATAGGGTTTCTGGTGACAAGCTGTGTATGAGGTGCCTGGGGCTCAGGAGACCCTTAGGAAATGCGAGTGCCTTCTCCCCACATCTCAGTCAATAGCTTTCTGACCTGACAGAAGTAGCCCAGGCTTTTCTTGGCTGGCAGACTTTTCTTTGCCTGTGTTTTAGACTTTATGCTGGCCTTTGAGAGAAGAAGACATGGTTTTCTGGCTCCCATCTCTTCTAAGATTTTCACATAGTCTTCCATATAGAAACCAGGAAGGTGGACAAATTAGTGATGTGTAACTTGGGAGACCTCTGATGGATTCTTCTATTTTTAGTTGCTTTTAATTTGGTCAAATTCATGTCTGAATGTATACAATGATGTGCCCAAGGTCACAGCCATGGATCTTGTCACTCCAAATCTAGAGCTCTTCCCATTAAGCCAGCTTTCCAAGATACAGGCCCCAGAGGTGGGGATCTCTTTGGTGAGTGTGAGAAAGGAGATTGTTGGGTACCTGGACTGAGGTGCTTCCCCTTCTCAAAGATCAGCCTGGGGCTGTGGAATGAAACACATGGTTTTGTTTTATAGCAACTATTTCCACTTAATTTGTTCTGTTCAACTTGTCTGAATTTCAGGTTGCTAATGAATAAGGATGATTTGCTCTCATGCTGGTCCCATCTACCAGTGATAAAAGTGTTTCAGAAATATGTGGAAACCCAGGGAGCACTGAGATAGATTCCTTAAAATATGATTCTCCACCAAATTACCTTGTTAGGGTTGGAGTGTCATGAGCATAAATATAAAATTTAAGGGAATTCCCTGATGGTCCAGTGGTTAGGACTCCGAGCTTCCATTATAGGGTTCCCGGTTTCAATCCTTGGTCAGGGAAGTAAGATCCCGCAAGCCGCATGGCGTGGCAAACAAAAACAAAACCCCCCTCCCCAAACAAACAAACAAAAACAAAAGCAAGTTGATTTAAAAAAAAATAAAATGTAAGCCTGTTAAAAAAATCCAACTGAGTAAATTTTAAGATCTTGTTGGCTGTCTTCAACTGTCCATGAATTGGACAGCATCCCATCCAGCAGATAGAAAGGGGCTCCGAGGAGCTATACAAATTGAAAGACTTTTCTAGGCAGAAGGGGGCGGGGCAAGGAAGTTATTAGCAGAGTGGATTGTTTGTGTCAAGATCACCTTCCTTTAGGGGACAGCAAGGGTCTAATCAGGCAGATTCCCTCGCTAGTGCTGACCAGGGAATTCCAGATTGGCTGGAAGATTCTACTCCTGGGAGAGGTTGAAACTGTAATTAAGTTAGGTATTAAGTCTTGGTTTGGTGACTTGGGCTTAGCGCAAGTGACCCTCTTTTGGGCCTGTTGTCTCTTTTTTAACAGGACGATGAACAGTTAAAGTCTAAGAAACTGTAGGCAATAGAAGCAGGAATTACATGTTCTTCCCGATCCTAGCACGGCATCCAACGATTGCTCACTATCTCATACATCTTTTCAGAAGGAAAAACGACTAGAATTTGCCACTGGGACGCAGGCATTCTTTCCTGCATGGGAGCCAATGGAGCTGTTGGAAACAGTCTATAAATCTCGTCTCCTGTACCGTGACCTTCAGCTCTTCAGGGACCGCACTCACTTTCTGTTCCTCCTGCAAACCACTGTAGATGAGACTTGCAGCAGGACCCCAGGGCTCTGCATCCAGCATCTTTGCCAGGTGAAAAAAGGGACAGGAGCTGCGGGGGGCTGAGCTGATGTTAGGAGTTGGGCTTGGGTTTTCCCGGCTTGAAGTCAAGCTCACATTCCAGCCGCCAGAGAACAGCAGTGCTCTAAGTGAGGTTGCCTGGCTCTGAAGGGGGAAACAGTTATATGCCTTTCTTCTCGCCCTTGTTATGCTCAGAACTTCATGGGGAAGCCGGCAGCATCCCTTTTGTCTGCCCTGTTACGAAGCCGTGTCCATTACCCAATAAGATCGGGTGCAGAAAAAGGCTGAATTTGGAAGAGAGAGTCTCATATTTTATTGGCTATAAGGTGGATACCTTTTGATTTTATTTTTCAGTTTCATACAAGGTGTGTCTTGAAAAATTCTTATGTTAATTTGAAACAGGACTAAAACAGTGCCAGGCCCTTGAGTGGCAAGGCCCAGTCCGTCTGATTATGGCGGGTGCCTGGACTGTAAGTTCCCACCAGATACTGGTTCCTAGGGCGGCAGGAAGCGGAGCGATGCTGGGAGTTGTCTGGGTTCATGGGCCTGGCCTGCTTTTCTCCCCCACAGGGCAGTGTCAGAAGATGTTCACTCTGCACCTAGTTCATGGTCTCTTCCCTGCCGTACCCGTGGGGCTTCCTCTGGCCTCAGAACTTTGATGTTCTTGGGGTCACCCGATGCTTATTTTTAGTGCTGAACTGTCTTCAGCTATTTCCTGTGAGTTTTAGGGTTTCCTCGGTGAGACTGCAGATTCCCTGAGGGCCCCTTGGAAGGAAGGTTCTTGCTCATCTCTCTGATTTGAAGCAGAGCCAGGCAGGAGAAGTAGGCCCACATCACGGGTCCCCTACCTCTTTTCTCCACGGCTGCTTATCCTGGCCCTTGGCTAATGACCGTGCATTCTCAAGGCTGAGAGGCCACCACTGAAGAGTGGGCCGAGGCACAGAGGGGGAAGCGCATCCTTCCTGTGCATCATGCCCTCTGGCAGGAGAGTGGAAGGGCTGGAACACAAAGCCTCTGACTTCACAAGGGCCTGGCTGGGCTCCCTGGAGAGAGCGTCAGCCGTGGCTGCCCAGGTGTGTCAGTGGGTGTCTGACATGGCTGCCAGCTCCACTCTTGTCTTCCTGCCACGAGGCACCATTGTCAGGGGAGACGCAGGCTGTAGCCCTAGTCGTGGCAAACCTGCTGCCTGGTAGTGAGCTTGACGCAGCGGCTTATCTGCCCAAGTCAAGTCATAGCTCCTACCCTCCAAGCCTCTCATGGTTGATATGAGGATCAGGAGACAGGAAGGTGTTTGGAATGGAGGGTGTGTTGCACATACAGGAGATAGATAGCACGGTGACTAGCGCCTCACCTGCACCGGGTCAGGCCACGGAGTCAGGAATCCCGGTTCTACCATCTCTTGACCGTGTAACTCCAGCAAGTGAGTGCAATCTCTGAGCCTCAGTTTTCTGATCTGTCAAACAAACTTAATTATGGTGCCTTCCTCGGGGGGTCGTGGTGGGAATGAAGTGAGGTGTGTCCAGCAGTGCTTGATGCATCATAAGCACACAGATGTTAATCTCTCTTCAAGAAGGTGCTTGGCTCCTGGGCTGGGTCTTCAGCATCTCTTGCTAGCTTTCCTGTAGAGCACACGTCACGCTTCATCAAGCCCACCTGCCTACTTGACTCTGCTTTGGTAAGCTCCGACTCCCTCTGGGGAAGAAACCGTGTCTTATTCATCCTGGTGTCCCTCTGAGTCCCACAAATGGTGCCTAGCATAGAGAAGACACTTGGTGTGGAGGAATGTTAGTGGGGAGGATGGATGTCTGTGGTGAGAGTGGTGCAGAGCTGGGCAGAACGGAAGCCATATCTGTATCCTAGTTACTAAGAACACGGGCTCTGGGGACAGACTCCCTGGCTCTGTCCCCCTCTTGGACACTTGCTATCTCTGTGACCTTGAGCCACTTACTTAGCTGCCTTTCTCCTCAATGTCCTTATCCATAAAAATGGGGAAGATAATGGAACCTAGCGTGTGGGGCTGTTCTAAGGATTAAATGAGATGATACATATAAAGCTCGTAGTGGTAGCCTGGCTTATTGTAAGTTCTCAATAAATGTCAGTTGTCATTATCACTACTGTGACAGGCATAATGAAGTTTAACTCGTCTAATTCTCAAGACAGCCCCCGTTGTAGATCTTGCTACCCCATTTCACAGATGCAGAAACTGAGGGGGAGTGGAGTACATGCACATGAGCCAAGACCCAGTGCCAGATCTGCTGGTTCTGAGACCGGGGTCTCCCACTGGCCTGAGCTAGGAGGGGCCGAGTGTGCAGCTTCCAGCGTCTGCTCCCCGTGGGGACTCAGAGTAAGGCTGGCAGGTGACACCCCCGAAAACCAGCTACAGGTCCACCCTCCCGCTGGCTTGTCCAGGCTGTCTTTGTTCCAGCTCACTGGTGAGCAGCCAGTGTGAGGCAGGACAGAAGCCAGCACGAGTGAGGACAGACGGAGGGATCTTGGCTCACTTCTTCTCAGTGGCCAGCTCCCAGGCCTTGTCCTGGCCCCCGAGGAGCCTCTGTTAGGTTTCCAGAAGCCTTCACTGAGGAGCACGCTATTCCATGACCATGTGCTTTGGGGCATCTGCCGATCATTCGAGTGAAGGTTTTCCAAGCCTCTTCCTAGGTGGAGCAAGCAGCCTCGCTTCCCTGCAAGTGGCAGAATTAACAGCAACAGCAACAAACAAAACCAAAATCAAAACTAAACTCAGGCCCCATGCTGGCTGCTTCTCAGCTCCAGGTTCATTTACTGCCACTGTCCTGGTTCTTTGAGAGCCAGTGGCTGGCTCTTTCAGTATTCTAGAAGCTTCTAACATCATAGGGTGCAGTTTTAGCAGACACGGTCTGTCTAGCTTGTACTCCAGCTGGATTTCCCTCCTCCCTTATTCCTGTTAGCTGTCCGGATTTCCAATTTAATGATGTTGGGGCTAGGAACAGTGAATTTGCATGAAAACAATATCAAAAGATCTGTCTCTGAGGTTACCAAATAGTTGCTTTCTCTCAGCAGTTGATAAAAGAGCATCAATTTTAATTGGCTGTTTTCCTCTCTCTGATATGTTTGGTGTGGGTGTGGTGGAAGGTATGGATTTTGGAGTCAATGAGATTTGGGTTCAAATCCCTTTTCCATCACGTGTAGGCCATTGAATCTGGGTCGGAAACTGCCTGTGTCATTGTAAGATGGGGGTGGCAGTGCCATCCTCACGTGGTTGTAGGTAAGATCAGAGACGCCCTTGAGAGACACGCAGTAAATGTGAGTCACCTGTCTTTAATGTTTTAGCAAGGTGAATCCAGATTTCCTTCTTAGCTCTCCTAAACTTACCAATGTGTCATTACTATTTTTCAGAATGTAGCCTTCACTTTCTGGGGGCTTTCTAATAATTGGAGCTTCTGTAGGAGAAGGACGGGACTTTTCATAACAAAGGAGGGCTTGTCAATAGCCCTTACTGAAGCTTGCTGGGTGCTCATTGTACAAGGAGAATAAATTGCTTATTTATTATTTATTTTTTTTCTAGTAATTCAGACAGAATAGTAATAAAATGCCATCTAGTGCTTATTAGGTGCTAGAAACCATCTGTTCACTGCTTTGGTCCTCATGAGGACTCTGTGAAGGAGATACTGTTATTTCCATTTTAGAGACAAAGAAATTAAGGCTTGGAGAAGTTAAGAAACTTGCCCAAGGTAACCCAGCTCATAATTGGTGAAGCCAGGATTTGAATCCTGGTGGATTTACTTCTTTTATTAGGAGTTTTTCCTTTGAACTCTTCCTTTGATTTAATTCTTCTAATATTAAGTTCCAGTTTTACCTGTGGAAAGAAAAGTGTTAACAGTAGAGGACTGGGAGGGGGGACCCACTGATTAGAAAAAAATTAAAACCAAAGAAACAGAAACCCACCGCTTCCTGTGTCCCCTAAGAAAAGCAGCGTAACGTGGATGTTCGTGGAATGGCTGTCTCAGCTGTGGCAGGAGAGAAAGTGAGAAGAAAGTTGGAGGGATCAAAGACTGTTCTTTGTGGCCACCCACTGAGTTTCATCCTAAGCATGACAAGGAATTCAGGGGCTCTTCTGAGTCTTAGGACTTTGGCTCTGTGGCCTCTGCCTTGGGCCACTGGCGATAAATTTGAGTTCTCTCTTTTTGTCATTCATCATGGAGACCAGCTCACACTTGGTTAAATTCCTTCAGCTGCTAATCCAGAAAAATGGAACCAAAGTTCGCTTCCTGTTCAGTGGCTGGATAATAAACACCCGAGGGGTTCCTTCCCAAGTCATGGCCACAGGACTGTGTGACCATAAATGGGGAATTTGTACAGGAAGCCTCCCTAGAAGCTGTAAATGGATAAACAAATATAAAGGCTTATTATTACAAGTGTAGTAGGTGTTGGAGGTTGGAGTGTCAGGGATTTTAAAATGAAGGGGAAGTGTTTGTGTTCTCCATTAGAAAGAAATATTAGTAAGAAATCATTTGTAAGTAAGCAATGTTTAGAGCCATTGCTCCAAATTGTGCACCAATGACACCAACTCTGTGTGGATGTGATGCTTGGGAAAGACATCAAGGCCTGAATTATTGGAGGAATTTAGGAAAGGGGAGGGTAGAAAAGCACCTGAACATTGTGTTAAAATAAAAATACAGTGAGGAAGCCTGGGGTGAGATCAAGGAGAAGAGAGTTCATGGCAGAGATCCCTTCTGTAATTTATCCCAGACCCTTTCATTCCTGACCGCGACCGTGGGGAGGAGATTATCACCTTCCCCAGCCAGCACAGTTGGCGGGTATTGAGGTTGTTAACTTGAGAAAATCACCAGAGATAGTATTGGGCAACTTCAAAAGTCTACTGTCGGGCTTCCCTGGTGGCGCAGTGGTTGAGAGTCCGCCTGCCGATGTAGGGGACACGGGTTCATGCCCCGGTCCGGGAGGATCCCACATGCCGCAGAGCGGCTGGGCCCGTGAGCCATGGCCACTGAGCCTGCGCGTCCGGAGCTTGTGCTCCGCAGCGGGAGAGGCCACAACAGTGAGAGGCCCGCGTACCGCAAAACAAACAAACAAAATAAAAGTCCACTGTCTTTTTCAGTGAGCTTGTTGTGAAAGGGCTTTAACAGAATACTGATAACAGCTAAAGATCTAGCTGCAGGTAGCTGTCTAATTCCAATCAAAATAATTTCCCCCATCTTGGTGGATAAAGGAGGGCAGAATTAAAAAGGGAACCGAGAGTGATTTTTGGCCCAGGTACCGAGTCTGCTGTGGAGGGAGACGATTGGTCTTGGCATTGTGCACTTAGGTTCTTTCTCAGCAACAAATTTCCCTCTCCCCTTGATGGCCTGGAAGGTCTGGACACAAATGCCTTGTGTCAGTTGTCCACAGCTGCACATACCACGTGGCACTTGCTTTAGCTCATAGTACGGTGAGGGAGGGTAGGTGGTTGGGCTTTGAAAAATCAGAATTGTTAGAAACCAATATGTTGCCTCCTTTGCTAGAAGTTTTCATGCTGACGTGAAAACATTCCATTTGAGGGTTACAGACTTGATGTCATCAGAGCTTCTTTGTGGTAGTTTGTGTTTAATCAATGTTTCATCATTGTTTCTAAGACTGTGTTTCTTTTTTTTTTTAAACTTTTCATTTTATATTGGAGTATAGTTGGTTAACAATGTTGTGTTAGTTTCAGGTGTACAGCAAAGTGATTCAGTTATACATATACATGTATCTATTTTTCAAATTCTTTTCCCATTTAGTTTGTTACATAATATTGAGCAGAGTTCCCTGTGCTATACAGTAGGTCCTTGTTGGTTATCCATTTAAAATATAGCAGCGTGTACATATCAATTCCAAAGTCCCTAACTATCCCTCCCTCCCACCCTTCCCCCTGGTAACCATAAGTTTGTTCTCTAAGTCTGTGAGTCTTTTCTGTTTTGTAAATAAGTTCATTTGTGTCATTCTTTTAGATTCTGCATATAAGCAATATCATATGATATTTCTCTTTCGCTGTAAGACCGTGTTTCTTGATAAGGCATGTTCCTTGAATAAAACTTACAGAAAGAGAAAAGCAAATATTGTATATTAATGCATGTGTGTGTTATCTAGAAAAATGGTACAGATGAACCTAGTTCTAGGTCAGGAATAGAGATGTAGACATAGAGAACGGACATATGGACATGGAGTGGGGGAAGGGGAGGGTGGGATGAATTGGGAGATTAGGTTTGATATAAATACACTATCACGTGTAAAATAAATAAATAACCTGCTGTATAGAAACAAATAAAATTCAATAAATAAATAAAAT
>NW_020175039.1:4511779-4624929 GCF_003031525.2 Neophocaena asiaeorientalis asiaeorientalis | reverse complement strand
GGGATGGGGGGGAGGTGGGAGGGAGGTCCAAGAGGGAGGGGATATAGGTATACATATAGCTGATTCACTTCGTTGTACAGCAGAAACTAACACAACATTGTAAAGCAATTATACTCTAGTAAAAAAAAAAAAAAAAACTTACCATCATCAAGTAAGATTACCAAGTGCTAGGTCAGACAAAATTTAACAAGTATCTTTACTATGGAACTTTCCAGAGCCTTTAATATGCAAATTTTTCTTGAATCCCCTAAAAAGAGATGGGTTTTTACTCCCTAAATTATCTGACCCTTTGTTGCACAGATGCATCCTGGGAAATACTACTTTCTCTTAAAGGGCAGGAGTGGCCCCCAGTAGAAACAGGTTGAGCTGGCATTTCCCCTGTGGTCCACAGCATTCCTGCTAGGATGCCAGGCTGTCCCTGGAGAGGAGGCCTGAGTCAGGTGTCATATGCAGCACGTGGCATTGTGTGTGTGTGTGTGTGTGTGTGTGTGTGTGTGTGCGCGTGTGTGCGTGTCTGGGCTGGTGGTTGGAATGGGAACAGTAGAAAGAGGAAAGTGAAAGAATTGAGGAGAACCTGTCCTCTCCCCATAGGAACACCCAGGCTTACGGATTTCCTCAAGAACTCTTTCTTCCTAGGCCTCAACTGCCAAGGCCTAGTCCTAAGTGGAATTGTTGTAAAAGCTGCTCCCAGTGGCTGGGTATTTATAGCTTGTTATTGACGTAAGCAGATTTCTGTGGCTGAAGATAGTGACATTCAGGCATTTGGGCCAATTTGTGAATTTTCCTCAGGGACATGTGTTTAGGGGAGTAGTTGTATGGCAAGAAGAATGTCTCTGGAAGTGGTTGTTTCCCTGAGAAGTTATGTCCTCTTATTTACCCTTAAAAAGGACACAGGACCTTTCAGGATGGCTTCAGCCCAGGCACCTCTGATACAGTGGGTGAATATTCTTCCCTGGCTTTGTGGATTCCCAGGGGGTTGGTCGTTTTGTCAGGCCTCTTGCATTGCTGTCTAAAAGGGTCTGAACCCTGGAGGTTTCGGGATCTGTGAAGGCTTCCACATTCTCCATCAAAATCAGTTTTGTCTCCCTGGACTGGGAGAAGAAACCACACCAAAAGACTCCTCTATTCCTCAGACTGCCTGGGCAAACCCTAACAAGGCTGGGAACAGCAGAGCTGCAGAAGCCATACGGATACACATGGTGAAAAACAACTGGAAACAGAGCTTAAGGAGGTTTTTCCTAAGCCCTACCCATGCCAAGTAGGTTTTCTTTTAGTGATTTAGTAATTAAAGAAGAAAAACCTCCCCAGCCCTCAAGAGCTGAAGCCAGCAGCTATGTCAGGTCAAAGGACCTTGGGAAGAGAACAGGCTTGTTTATTAATCTTACAGTATCTCTTTCCTGATAAAACCCCAGCAGTCGGCCTTGTGCATGTTACCATTACATTCAAACCAGGTCTGTTGGTTATTTATTTATTTAAGATGTTTGGCCTGTTTGGAAATTAAACACTTTCTTGGATTTCATCTCCTTGGGCCAATGGCAGACCTGCTGGGGGTGATCCTAAGAGGATACACTGATAAAAGCCTTAATAGGGCAGCGCAGCAGGGAAAAAGCCAAAATGAATTAGTTTGCTGTGACATGGCTAACATCATTGCGTTTATATACGTTTCATGAAGCGGGGGCCTGACAGCTTTATGAGGAAGCGGTGGGATTTGCAGTGGGGGAAGGCCCTGTACCCAAAGCTGATCTCAGCCTATGCCATGCGTGCTCTTTGATGGAATAATATTTGCGCAGTGACAGTGTCATTTTAAATGACTGGTTTGATAATCCTCTAAGCTTTTAAATGGTCTGCAAAGTCTGGAAACTCTTACCCCAGTGTTTAAAATGGACGGGAACATTAATGAATGCACACGTTAAAGGATGGTTCCCAGCTTTGTTTGCTGAGTCAGACGTTGCTCACTGGGGTTTCTTCCTTTTGTCTCTCTGCCCTTTCTGCAGCACTGCAGTGGATCTTCGCTGAGGGAATATTTTGGGGGGTGGAGCTCAGCCTGTGGTGGGACATGGAGGTACCAGGGTTGCTGCGAGCCCGAAGTTCCTTCACGCGGAGGAGAGAAGGCACCTGCTCCGGGAAGGAGTTTGCAGAAATGGCTCCCTCGAGGCAGAGCAATTAGCAAAGGGCTCGCTTCTCTTCAGCTGGTGCCCCCTAAGCCAGGGTCTTAGCTTGGTGAGCAGAGAAGAGGAGGGACTTCAGGCAGCTCTCTCAGGGTGTATCCTGCACAGCCATACACAGCATCCCAGGTGAGGTCTACCTACTTTTGATCAACCCTCCTTTGGACTAGGGTAAAAGCCTCCCTCTGCCCAGAGAAGTGCCCTGTGCTATATGAGATGCTGGGAGGGGCTTTCCCGGGGTGGGGGGGGGACAAAGCCCATTCACTCCTTCCTCTCTTCAGTGACTCTGGAATAGGATAGGAAGGCTGACATACAGATCATTTTCTCATGGAAACATGATGCAAGGTTTGCCAAACTACAGCCCCAGGGGGTCCAAATCTGGCCCACTGCCTCTTTTTATAAATAAAGTTTTATTAGAACACAGTCACAACCATTTGTTTCTTGTCTATGATGGCTTTCCTGCTACAGTGGCAGAGTTGAATAGTCATAATGGAGACTGTATGGTCCACAAAGCTTAAAACATTTGCTATCTGGCCCTTTATAGAAAAAGCCTGTGGACCCCTCCCCCAGAACACTAAGCAAAATGAGGTAGAATCCCTGGCTTGAATCCTGACTCTGCCAATTCCTGTGTGTCCTTGGGAGAGTTACCTAGTGTCTCTGTTCCTCAGTTTCCCATAAGTAAAATGGGGATAATACTTCTGTCCTGCCCACTTCATGCAGCTGTTTGAGGATTAAGTGATTGAACATAAGGGAAAGTGCAGCGCACATGTGAGTTATTGTCCATTTGAGGTCTGCCACTGTTTAGCCGTGGGACCTTGAGGAAAGCCCCTCAACCTCTTCTGAACTGTTTCCTCATCTGTCAAACAAGCGGGGTGCTCTAGATCAGTACTTCTTTTTTTAAATTTAATTAATTAATTAATTTTTGGCTGTGTCGGGTCTTCGTTTCTGTGCGAGGGCTTTCTCTAGTTGTGGCGAGCGGGGGCCGCTCTTCATTGCGGTGCGCGGGCCCCTCACTGTCGCGGCTTCTCTTGTTGCGGAGCACAAGCTCCAGACGCGCAGGCTCAGTAGTTGTGGCTCACGGGCCTAGTTGCTCTGCGGCATGTGGGATCTTCCCAGAACCAGGGCTCGAGCCCACGTCCCCTGCATTGGTAGGCAGATCCTCAACCACTGCGCCACCAGGGAAGCCCAAGATCAGTACTTCTTAAAGTTTAATGTGCATAACATTAAACCCACCTGGGGAGTTTGGTAAAATGCAGATTCTGATTCAGTAGGTCCTGGGAGGGGGCTGAGATTCTGAATTTCTGACTAGGTCCCAGGTGAAGCTGCTGCGCTGGGACCCACACATTGAGTAGAAGGGGCCAGATGGTTTTGCTGACAGTCCATGGTCGTGTGATCAGTGAGCTGTTTTGCAAACGCCACTGTTAGCATACAGGGACAGTCACTTCCTGGGTACCCCTCTCCACTGTAGGTCTTGGCAGAGAGGTCCTGTACTTGTTTCTGTTTATAGCCTAACTCTGCATCTGTTTTAGGGCACTGGTGAGATGAGATGGGTATTTTTCCTCTTCTTGAGGGCTCTGGCCAAACCCTTCTTCTGGCAGCCGGGTGGTTTGACAGAGCAGCTGGTGGCAGGCCGGACATCCCTGGCTGGCCTCAAGTTGGCCTGAGTGCAGCTGAACCCGGGAATGATGGAGCGGCGGGAGGGTGCCCGACCTCCGTGCTTTCTGCCCCGGACAACAAGACTAGTCAGTTACACCTTGGTGTGTGGATGTAACGCAAGTGTAATCCTTTTCCATCAAAATGAAACGCCTTGGGCTTCCCAGGCGGCGCGGTGGTTGAGAGTCCGCCTGCCGATGCAGGGGACACGAGTTCGTGCCCCGGTCCGGGAGGATCCCACATGCCGCAGAGTGGCTAGGCCTGTGAGCCATGGCTGCTGAGCTTGTGCGTCCGGAGCCTGTGCTCCGCAACAGGTGAGGCCACAATGGTGAGAGGCCCGCGTACCACAAAAAAAAAAAAAAAAAATGAAATGCCTTCTGTGCTCCGACTGGCTGCCAGTGCTGCTGAGGAATTCTCTTGGGTTTTTGTTCTCAACCACATTTTCCACCGGCATGGAGAGGCTGTTAGTCCCAGTTGCCACCTGAAGCCACTTACTGGCCTTTTTAGAAAGGGGAGTGTTCTGCAGCTGGAGCCAGAGCCAGGGTTCCCCCTATAGGATGCGGCAGGTGGGAGAGGACAGAGCTGGGAGTATGCATCTGGAGGGGAGACGGTGGAGGGGGCGGGGAGAGAAGCACATCACGGGGGACTGTTCGTCGACAGTTGCCCATCAGGTCAGGGTCCTACATTAGTCCTAGATACATTGGGAGCAGTATAGGCTTATGATGTAAAAGCACATATTTTCAGATTCAGATAAACCTGGGTTCAAATCCCACCTTCACCTCTTTTTCCAGTGGTGCTTGGGCAAGATTCTTAACTTCTCTGAACTTCAGACTTGTGAAAACGAAATGGTACATGTTTCCTTGTTCCAAATCCTCTGGGGCTCCCTGTTCATGACTTGTCAGCTCCGAACATCTTCTGGAGAATACTGCTAATTCTTCCTCCGCCGTGGTCCTCAGGTCTGGCTATCCCTCCTTGTTTCTGTCGACCCCAGCTTGCCTTCCCCTTCCCCACCCCCAGTCTGGCCTGCTGCAAAGCTGGAGGTCAGCAGCTTTGGACCCTGGCCACACCAGACTCACCTGGAGAAGCTTTACAACGAAAATACAATCCTAACTTCCTAAGCCCCAAGATTCTGATTCGGTTAGTCAGGGATGAAACCTCAGACATCTGTGTTTTAAAATCTCCCCGGGTGATTCCAATTTGCAGTCCGGGTTAAGAATCTCTGTTAGAGGCTTTCCTGCATTCAGCTGCAAACTCAGGAGCCCAGCAGCTTTCATAACTTCACCTTTCTCACCTGCAGAGAGGAGACGACGCAGTTGGATCAGATGCTTTAACTCCAGCTCAAACGCCTCTCCCTCCATAAAGAAGCAAACAAACAAAATTTCCTTCTATGATCCTATATTGCCTTTCATTGTATTTATTCGAGCCCTTATCTTATATCCTTCATTAGATAATAAAATTCTTGGGAAAGGGTCAACAGCTTGTTTAACTTTGTACCTCCCATAATATTTAGTGCAGGGCTTCTCACATAGTAAATATTCAATATATAATCACTGGATTGATTTATAGTTGTTTCTTGTGCCCCACAGGGTCTAGAACAGTTCTGAGAGCATAGTAAACACTTAATAAACATTTCTTGATGGATTGATTAATGTATCTACTCAAAACCTACAGAGGAAAGGCAAGACACAGAAATAATTCCTAGCCCTATACTGACTAAATGACCATAGGTTAAGTCATTTCACTCTTGAGTGCCTTAGCTTCTGGTGGGGGTACATGCAGGATCCTGTGGATGGACACACACACACACTCACACTCACACACACACACTCACACCAGTTCTTGGAAAGAGGAAACTGATTATCTACTTAGATGAAAACTGAAATGTTAAATGAGAACAATGTTAAGCTTAGTTTCGTCATGCTCGGCATAAGATAATTTCATATAAAAGTACTTTGAAAACTACCACCCACATGCAAGTTAGTACAAAGAAGTTGGGAGTAAGGATGGCTGGGTCCTCGTCTTGGAGCTGCCACTCATCGGTTAGACAACATTGGTGACATCTCTGAACTTCCCTGAACCTTGATTTCCTCTTCTGGAAAAATCAAGCTTTGGATTGAATCAGCAATTCCTGTTTCCTGAAGTACATTTCAAAGAACTTTGGTTTCTTGAATATGAAAGATGTTAATAGGTGTTCAAAACCAAGCCAGCAACAAAAACAAAAACTTTGAGGAACAAATGAACATTGTCTGGGAAATTCTGGTCAAGCCAAATGAGAAAACTCACGACTTCTTAGAACATTTTTATTTCTTGTCTCCTGTGACTCACCAATAGGATAGGAACAGGTTTTCCCAAACCTTTTGGCTCCGAGAGCCATTTTCCCTACAGAATACTTGCTAATGATCTGAGGAGTTTGCAAACTGACCCTCAGTGGCGGTGGCTGGGTGTGTCCTGGTGTCGCGCCAGGACAACTGTTCTGCAGGTTGCCTTTAGGCACCGACTGACATGAAGAAAGTCTTCTTGCCTATGGTGCTTTTACTTTGGTTTCCCTGGCATCCAATGATAGTCTTTCCTACTGTTAATTAACTCACCTCTTTCAGGAAGTCTTCCCACCTTGCTTCATCCCCTAGTGATGTCCCTGGCTTTGAATCTATTAAGACAACAGTGTAAGAAGAGGAAGGACTTTGCTGTCAGACAGGAGAGTTTGAATCCTAGCTCTGCCAGTCGTGTGGGTACTGGGACAGTTAACTTAGCTTCTCGGAGTCTCACTGTACTTATCTGAAAAATGTGGATAATACTTTTTGGACATTGTGGTTCGCCCTGTGCAGAATCCATTTGTCCTTCTAGTGAAACATCAAATGAAATTTCCCTCAGGAGTTCATGCCAGCCACACTCTCAACCCAGGGGTATAGGTAGGTATTCAGACCCAAGGTGATCAGTCCATCATATTCCCCTGGCCACCACAATATGCATGTGACCCAATCAAGGTCAATGGGTCACAAGTATAACTTTACTGGTATTTCTAGAAAAGAGGCTCTTGCTCGTTCCCATTGAATTTGAAGCATAGGGAAGGGAAGGCCTGAGTGTGCTGCAGCTATCTTACAACTGTGAAGGGAGAGCCTTTCTGAGAACAGAATCAACAAAGTGGTATATAGACTTAATGGTTGGAATTTCAGCAGCCATCTTGGACCATGAGGTGACCTGGGGAAGGAAAACTATAGAAGATGCCTGGGCTCCTGCCCCCATGGATCATCACTGCAGTTTTGGACTATTTCTTATCTTTTTGAAAGTGAGAAGTAAGTTTCTAATATTTAAGGCACTGTTTTTGTTTGTTTGTTTGTTATTCACTACTGAACTTGATCCCAACATATTGTTTGAGTCAGAGTCAGATTTTCCTGTTTTCTTTGCATGTTCATTTTTTTTTAAACAGAGTATTATCTGACATGTTCTCTCACCTCGATGGTAGAGTTATAAAATGGACTATATTGTGCCCTATGCCCCACAATTCACATGTTGAAGCCCTAACCCCCCAGTATGTGACTATACTTGGAGATAAAGTCTTTAAAGAGGTAATTAAGTTAAAATGAGGTCTTTAGGGGGCCTAATCCAATAGGACTGGTGTCCTTATAAGAAGAGGAAATTTGACCACAGGTGAGAGTGTGCACAGAGGAAGGACCACGTGAAAACAGAGGGTCAGTTTGCAAAACAGAAGGACCACGTGAAAACCTGCAAGCCAAGGAGGGAGGCCTCAGAATAAAACCAACTCAGCTAACACCTTGATCTTGGACTTCTAGACTCCAGAACTGTGAGGAAATAAATTTCTGTTGTTTAAGCCACTTAGTCCGTGGTACTTTGTTATGGCAGCCCTAGCAAATAAATACTGATTAAATGAAGTAATAACGTATATAGGGCATCTAACACAGTATTTGTACCCAGGAGGCCTTCAACAAATGTTCCATCGTTTTCCCTACATACTAACTCACACTGTCAGAAAACCCTCTAGGAGGCAGTGTTCTCCATTTTCCTAACTAGATCTTGAAGACTCCACAGCACCTGACTCAGGACTATTATGTACATTGGAACACTCAATAAATGCTTATTGATTAATTAGGACTCCCCAGGCCCCACTAGGCAGGCAGAGATGGATTAAGTTGTTTAATAAAGTCTGTCCTAATGCACCAAAATCTTCTGGCAGACTTTTCCTTTAAAGGGAGAAAAGAAGGAGAAGGCAGATTTTATAGCTGGTTGAAATATACCAGAAGAAGCTGTCAGGGGAAATAGTGGGGAGATGAAATTGACAGAGTGATGGCCAGGCAGCTCTTTACTATTAGTTTCAAGCTACCAGTTACGTCTGTTTTAATCTGGAGGATGCTTTGCTAATGAAGTGAGTGTGTGAATCTCAATAATGCAAAGTTAATGTTGTTAGTATTTGTGGCCATCCTGACTTCACTTTTGTCCAACAGGGAGCGTTTCTTTTTTAATCCTTCTTCAGAGCTGTAACAGGATGGAAATATTCTTGCTTGCTGTTATTTTTGAGAACCGTAAGTGATTGTTGGCCCTTATGCCCCTTAAATCCATAGCAACAAACCTATTCCTTTTAAAACCTAATTTGAAAACGGTGGCTAGACCTACAAATCTATCCTTTTAAGCTCATGTGGCATGGCAGGGGTTATATCTTCTCTCCTGTAGTTTCCTCTGGGGAACGACTAGACTGTTCACTAACAAAGTATTGGTTAAATTTCACCCACTGGGGAAAAAACTGACAAAAATGTGTCACATTGCCTGGGTGCAGGGCTGTGGATTATTTTTTCCTCAGTAGCTGGTAAAGATATGAAGACGTTACTACGACGTTACTTGATCCTTTGCCTTTCCCAGAGTAAAGGGGTTGGTAATGTATTTATCTGGATAATTAGACGAATGTGAAAAACAAAGGCAAAAACAAACAGAAAACATTTTGTCTGAACTCTCTGAGGCTTTTCTTGACATAAGATGAAGGGGGAAAGGTGAGATGGAATTATTCAGATAATTGCCTCAATTCTCTAGTTTATTTGTGCAGGGGAATGGTCTCAACACCAGAGGTCCAGCCTTCCTTTGGGGTTGGCTCTTTTCATGCTATCATCAGAATACTTTTTGAGAATATTGCCTATAAAACCATGTAGTTGTCTTCCAAGGTATGCCATGGAGAGTCCATTTGATGAATAAGTCCTTGTAAATACATTATAGGAATAATCTTGCATCTTAGGGGCTACTGGCTGACTTGATACTTGTTAGTTTTTTTTTTTTTTTAATATCCTTGCATCTGCTTCTGCCAGAAGAAATATTCTTTTGAAAAATATGTTGATTATTAAACATTCCATTAAATATTTTACGGCTGAATGATTTTTTTTAACCGATTAGCATCAGATGACATCAGACGTCCTATATCAAGAGAAATTTTCGAAAAAACTTACCATCATTTCTATATTTCAACCTTGAGTAAGGTGAGGAGCATCTCACAGTTAAACGTTAGTTTTCAGATGCTTATCTTACTTTTTTTGTCTATACTTTACGATGAGAGTCTACCTACGGATATGGGTGTGTGTGTGTGTGTGTGTGTGTGCGCGTGCGTGCACATGTGTGTGTAGAAATAGAGAGGATGAGTCCAGATTTGACTCTTAGAGATACCTGTGCTCAGCAAACCCTGATGGTCAGAGAGAGGTAAAGATTCCTGTCCCTTTTGCCTCGCATATCTGGGGTGTCCTTGGGGCTGATGTGCAGAGCTGCTGCCGTTGCCAGCTCTCAGGCTCAGGGGCTGCCCAAGTGCCTTCTTCAGTAGGCATTCCTCCCTTGCCCCAGCATCACCTAGTGGCTGAAAGTCAGATTGGCAGTGGGGAGTGGGGAAGGCATTAGCAGGGAGGCAGCAACCACGGGGTGGGTGATGGGGGTGTCTTCCAAGGGAGATGATGGATACCACTGTACTGAGTAGGTAAGCATGTGTCATATAAATGGGCCAAAGATGACCTCTGGGTATTGGCCCCTAGGTTGTTTATTTCTTTACTGCAGGCCGAGACCAATTAGCTCCAAACCTACCTGTGCCAAACTCAAATTTCTGTATACCCAATTATTTAAATAATAGCCCAAACGAGCATAATTTTAGTCACTTAGGGCCTGCCTGCTCTGTGTACCATGAGAAACGTCCCACCACATCTCCCGGCCATTGATAGAGCCTTAGGGTTATAGGACCCCAAGCTGTGAGGGCCTTCTGGAGTTCTCTGACTTAGAGACTCCCTGACCTCCTGCTACACCGAGATGTCACTGAGACATACAAGCCCCCTCTCCCGTCCACTGTCTCCCAGAAATTCCCTTATCCCCTTCCCCTTCTGAGCAGCAGCCTCCTGTGGACAGTCTCATGCTATGAGGGATGTCCCTTCTCATGCAGCCTTTTCCAAGTTCCTCCCAGTGAAGCTTGCATGTTACTGCCTTTCAGGATTATATCTTTTTCCTTGATCGGCCTCATTGCTCAAACCCTCTACAGTGTGTTACAATCAAGGCCCTGTAGCTCTCGGCTGTCACTCATACTCTTATCTCTGAACCGAAAGGCTGCCCACAGAGAGCATATGTTTGACTGCACTGTTCAGTTTTTTCACCTCTTCTCTAATTGGAAGAATGCTCAGCTTTGCAAAGTTTGTCCATTCTGAAACATGCACAGAAATAAATTATCTCACCTACTAAGAGGCAACCATTGACTGGGAATGTTTGTATTGCTTAAGTAGAATGGAAAGTATGTAGATGTTTATTTTATTATTGTTCTGTAAACTGAAGTTATTTTTCAGCCTTTTTTTATGATGTATGTAATAATGAAAAATAAAAAAAAAGAGTCAAGTAATTTTTTTTTTTTTGTAACAGAAGAGACAAGGAAAAGTGTTGGGCTTGGGGTGGAGAAAAAACGAGAAGTAGAAATAAAACTCGCATCTGATTGTTTCATGTCTTTTGCCAATTTTCTCTCTATAACTAGATTACAAACTTTCTGAGAGCATGAATGAATGTCTTATTCCTTTACCATTTGCGTCCCGGTACCATGCTGGATCATTATTTGTTCTTAATGAATATTGCTGATGAATGAAAAGGTAGAGAAGAGGAAGATGACTGGGAGAGAAGAGACAGAGGAAGTAAGAGGTCAAGGGCTTAGACAGGAAGAGAGAAAACTATAAAAGGAAGCTTAGCCCTGTGACCTCAGGCCAGTCTTTGAGCTTCAAATTCCTAACCTGCAGAATGGGAATAAGATGGCAGCTATGACTAGATATGAAAAGTCCTGTGGAAATGGAAGAACTTTTATTGGAGCAGAGGTACATTTATGTATTTTATCTTCTCCTCTGCCAAAAAACCATGAAGGGAGCCCTCAGGAAAGCAGAGGTGGTACATGGGCACCTGGAATCACTTGGAAAGTCTCAGAGAGTTAGGAGGAAGGTCTCGGGAGCCCAGTTCAGGAGATAGAAGAGCAGCCTCTCTGCTTGGGGGAGATGTGGTCTAGTTAGGTTCTTTGTATTTTTACTGTTCAGAAGGCCAAGCCCAGACCTCTGGGCATGGATCCTAGGGGAGGAAAGGGGCCCTGGGACTCTGCTCTCTGGGCCCAAGTGTTAGCAGGATGTGGCCATGTTAATGAAGCAAAGCACCGAGAGCTAAACCTTGTATGCCAACATGGATGCTCCCTCAGAGGAGCTGAACCCTGAGGAGCTGGGTGACGCTCCTGGGAAGAGCTGTGTTCATCGGCATGGTGGCGCCATCTTGGAGGAATGTTCTCAGCCAGTTTGTATTATCAAAGGGTGAGAGGAGTCTCAAAAGAGAGACCCCCTGCTAATAAGGTATGTGGAGAGTTGAGGGATTGATTAGAAAAACAACAGATAATTGCACTTGATATTTGTAGAGCAGTTCCTATCATTTATATTATGATTAAACTTGTTGCATGCCTCCCATGGATGATGAACCGAATACATTCATCCAGGGCAAGACAAGTACAACTATAAAAAAGATTTAGGAGGTTGCCAAGGTTATTGATTGGAAACATCTCTTGTTCTGAGTTATGTGGCATTGCTTCGGTTTTTTCCTGATGAAGTCATATTACAGACTATCACTTTCATACTGATTTCTACAGCATGTGGGCAAAACCAGAGGGTTTAAAAAGTCTTTATAGTTGCAAATCAGGGATGGAACCCCATGCAACTGGTTTCACAAAGTCAGAAAAAAAAGAGAACTTGAGAACTTCTCACAACTGTTTTAGATTCAGTGCTCCTAGGATTAATAGCTGACCTTTGGCTGCACATGGGAAGAACTAGAAGTTTCTGGAAGGTTGTGGGGACTCTTCCAAGGTAATTATGTCACCTTGGCCTGAATGGGGTGCGGAGGGCGGGGTTACATCTACCTCTGGAGACCTTCCTCTTCAGCAGTATTTAATCAGATTAAAACTTTATCCCAGGTGTCAACATATATTGTATAATTTTCTAAGTCCCTTTTCTTTAAAAAAAAAAGAAAAAAATCTCTTCTAATATTGGTACAAGAAACCTGGGCAAACTATTTTTCAATTTTTTTAAACAAAGTCTCCTTCCTGACCTTTTTTCAATTAGAGAATTGAAAAAAGTGATGAAGAGTAGAAGGAA
This sequence comes from Neophocaena asiaeorientalis asiaeorientalis, assembly GCF_003031525.2. NCBI lineage: Eukaryota > Metazoa > Chordata > Mammalia > Artiodactyla > Phocoenidae > Neophocaena > Neophocaena asiaeorientalis. The sequence continues at coordinate 4,612,481 of NW_020175039.1, read as the reverse complement.
TAAAAAAGTCTCCCATAATTCTACCATTCTGAGACAATCAAGCTACATTTTGGCATATATACATACATACATACATGATACATACATATGTGTATATGCATGTATAACATATATATTTGTTAAATTGTTTGCATAATTGAGGTCATATGGAACTGAACATGTGAATACTTTTTTGCTTAGTATTTGACATAAGCAGTTACCCATATTACCAAAAGCTCTTTATAAACATTTAAAATAAGTGAACAACATTTTCTTTTGAATGCACTGTAATTTACTTATCCAGTCTCCCATTCTGAAGCATTTCAGTTGTTTCCATCTTCTTTGTTATTATAAATAGTACTGAATTCAGCATCTCTGTGCCTGATTCTTTTTTTCTTGTTTTTAGGCTGGATGGCTTGACTGATAGGAATATTTTTCAAGCTCTTCATACACATTGCCAAAACACTTATCAAAAAGATTATACCACTTACAATCCACCCAGCAGTCAGTTTCCTTTTCACTCTACCTCATCAGCACTGGGTAATCCTATTTTTAAGAAAATGACTAATTTTAGAGCTAAAAAGCTGCAGCTTATTACTTGAATCGTTGCCTATTTTTCCTTGTTGGCTTGCCATTCTATTTTTGCTTGTAACTTTTCCAAGTACTTTTTCGATTTATCTCTTGATCTATTCACCAGTACCCTGCATATCTCTATCTATATATCGGTCTCATAATTTTTGCATGGTATTTACTGTACCTATCTTTTGTCCTATTTATTTTTAAATTCATAAATTGTAAATTTATTGATTGTTTCCTTTTATTTTTTTCATTCCTTTTAGACATTTAGAGATTAGATACTGTTCACTTATATGTTCTTATAGTTTTGCTTTAATCATTTAACTTCTTATATTTAACTTTTTAATTTATCTAGAATTTACTTTGAAATATTTCTTTTTGTAAAAATACTTATTTATTGGGCTGCACTGGGTCTTAGTTGCAGCACGTGGGATCTTCGTTGCAGCAGGCGGAATCTTTAGTTGCGGCATGTGGGAATCTTTGTTTTTAGTTGTGGCATGTGGGATCTTGTTCCCTGACCAGGGATCGAACCCCGGCCCACTGCATTGGGAGTGCAGCGTCTTAGCCGCTGGACCACCAGGGAAGTCCCATGAAATATTTCTGAGATAATGTTTTTAAATGAACTTTCTCCCCTAAATGGGGAGATTTTCACAGCTTTATTGACCTAATGGATCTTCATTTCTCTACCGATTTGTGATGACTCTTTAATAGGTACTGAAAATTTACATATATTAGTGTTTGGCTCAAAGCTAAATATGTGTGTTGTTTTATTAATTGTTTTAAAACATGGTAGAAAGCATAAAGTGGATAGCTAGTGGGAAGCAGCCGCGTAGCACAGGGAGATCAGCTAGGTGGTTTGTGACCGCCTAGAGGGGTGGGATAGGGAGGGTGGGAGGGAGGGAGACATAGGAGGGGAGAGATATGGGAACATGTGTATATGTATAACTGATTCACTTTGTTATAAAGCAGAAAGTAACACACCATTGTAAAGCAATTATACTCCAATAAAGATGTTAAAAAAAACAACAACATGGTAGAGCTAGTATCCTTTCATGACTTTCATTTTTAAAAAATGTTCTTGATTATTCTCAGATGTTCATCCTTAAAGATGAACTTTAGAATTATTTTGCCAAGGTAAAAAAAAATGTTTTATTGGAATTTGTTTGATATTATTGTGGAAATAAAAAGATCAACCAAATGAGAACAAACAAAAGCTATTTATTCAGCGTTTTTTATAGCATGTGAATCAGCCATCATCACTTACATTTTGGCAGACACCCAAAGACAGGGAGAGGAGTATGAAAGCTTCATAGTGGAAAAAGAGAAAGGCTTCAGGTGTGCCCTGTTTAGAGGCTGTTGGCATGGAGAAGCTGGAGGTGGATGAGCTAGAAGTGGGGCATCCTGTGTGATTGGTTAGGGGTACATATTTAGCTTTCTGTGGTTGGTCCTAAGTTGTAAGTGGGGACAACAATTAGGGAAGCTGTCAGTTATCAATCAAGTCCTGGCCATTTTGGGCTGATTGTTACAGAAGTTATTATTTAACTACTTGGATTATTACTGGAGGTAATAGTCTGATTTCCTACAAGTCTGACTTATAGCAGGCTGGCTTCCTGGGCTGTTTTTGTAGGTAGGGGTATGGGTTTCCTAGGCAGGTTTGCTGTAGGTTGAGTCAGAGTTTGCTTTTACACAGGGTCTGGCCATTGTCTATTTTGTATATTCAGTCTCTCGTTACATTAAAACTATAAATTAACTCAAGAATTGGTAGCTTAATACTTATTCAATATTCTCATCCAAGAAATGCCTCAAGTTTTTCATATATTCAAGAGAATTTTGAATTTACTTCTTATGGATCACTCATGTTGCTTTAAAAAGTTATTTCTAGATATTGTGTAGTTTTTGTGGCTTTTGTGCATGGTCTATTTCATTGTTCTGTATTTTTAATTACTGACAGATGGTGCAAAGCAAAGCTAGTTACTTCTTAAAATATTTTTCTGAAATTCAGATAATTTACCAAACTCCTGAATTTTCTAAGTATGTATGTTTCTCCTCCTTTTAAAAATACTAATACTTCTTATTTTTACTTCAGATTTTATTGCATCACGAAGAGTTTCTAGACAGTGTTAATTATAGTGGTTATGGTGGGAATTCTTATTTCAGTCTCACTTTTAAATGCGGATGGCTTTAGGAACTGTATTTTACTGTTCTGTATTTTGATGATGAATGTTTGAGGATATTCTTCATTATATTCAGGATAAAGGAAACTCTCAATAAAATATCTTTTTATTTTTAGTTTAAACTATTTTTTTGGGTTTAATGTTAAATTTTATTGAAAGTCTTTTCTGATAACATCATATGTTTGAAAACTTAACTGCATTGATATGAGCTACTATATTACTAGATTCTTTTCTTTCTACTACTAGGTTTTTAATACTCATTTTACTAAATCAAAACTTGGCTTTGGAAAATTATTATTTTAACGTTCAGTGGTACCTTAGAATTGTTAACATCTGCACAGAAGGGCTATTGCCTATTGCGTTGACCATCCTCAGGTTTGTTGATTGGTGAGGAGGACTCATAAGACTCTGCATGTGTATAGTCACACTCATGCTATGATTTATTACAGTGAAAGAATACAGAGTAAAATCAGCAAAGGGAAAAGCATATGGGGCGAAGTTCGGGAAAAACCAGGCACAAGCTTTCAAGAGTCAGCTCCCAATGGAGTCACGTGGGATGCACTTAATTACTCCAGCAGTGAGTGTCACAGTGCATGTGAAATGAGGTCCAACAAGGAAACTCATTAGATTCAGTGTCTAGGGTTTTCACTGGAGGCTGATCATGAAGGCAGCCTCTGCTAGGCACGTACCAAAATTCCGGACTGCCAGAGGGAAAGCTGGTGTTCAACGTCAAACGTTATTATTTGCATAAATAGTTTAGGCACGGTCAGCCACTTTTATCAATCAGCGGGGTGGGAACCTCCAGAATTCCAAGTTTCCAGAGGTCAACGAAGGACCAGTTTTGTAAGTAGACCTTTCTAAAAGCAGCCTTGGACCTGCTGTGTTCATGTTTCTCTACACACCTATATTTGTGGGTATATGTATGTGTGTGCGTGTACTGTTTTGTCAGTTTGGTATCACAGTTAGGATAACTTTATGAAATAAACTGGGCAATTCCTTGTTTTCTTGTTTTGTATAATGGAATGGCTTATACGGTATGGAATTTTCCGCTCTTTGAAGATTTATAAGAGCTTACTATAAAATTACATGGCTCCAGAATCTTTATGGGGGATAATTAAAAATTAACTTACTTCTTCCTGAGTCAATTTGTTATCCCTCACCCATTCCTGCCCCAGCCAGAGCTGTACATTTCATTGAGATTTGCTAATCTATTTACATATCTGGTAAATTTTTCACTTATAATTTTAAAATCTTTTCCGTATCTATCCCTCTATCATCTTTCATTACTAAATGTATTTAGTTTTGATTTTACTTTCTGTTTTTATTGATTAGCTTATCCAGAGATTTGTTTGTTTTATTGAATGTTCAAAGAACCAGTTCTTGGTATCATCTATCAATTTTGCTTTTCTATTTTTAAATTCATTTGTATATTTATTTATCTTCATTATTGTCTTTCCTTACTTGAGTTACATTTTGTCATTTTTTCCCTTAGTTTCTTGAGTTGAAAAAACTTTTATTATCTTACTTTCTTTTGAAGTAGTACCAAGTATTTGAGGCTGCATATTATAAAAGAGTACAGCTTTAGCCATATCCTGTAAATGTAGATGTATATGTACATAATTATCTGTTGTTGTACTTTTTATTTCTACCTTGACCTTATCATTATTGAGGAAAGACAGTTTTCTTCTTAGTTCCCAAGGGTTTAGAAATGTTTCTTTTTGGTTGTATTTATTTAAACATTTGTTATTAACTTCTATTTTTATTGTACTGTATTAAGAGAATGTGGCCTAAATAATTTTTAGTTTCTAGAATGTATTAAGGATTTTTCAGTAAAATGCTTATTAAAAAGAAGGCATGTTCTCTGTAAGGAATATATATAAATATTCCAATATATGCCAATTTAACCTCGTAAATTCAAAAAAAATTCTTTTGTTTTTTGATTACTTGATCTGTCATAGATTGATAATGGTGTGATAAAGTCTTACACTGTAAGTATGTGTCAAAGGCAGCATGATGTATTAAGAATTTGGAGTCAGAAAGACCTGTTTTCAAATCTCAGATCCATAACTCACTGGCAATGTAACTGTCTTAGATTGAGTTTTCCAGAAACAGAGCCTGAGACAAGGATTTGAATATAAGTAGACTATTTGGGAGGTGTCAGAAATACTGGTAAGGGAGTAAAGAAATGAATCAGAGCAGGGAAGACAGAAATAATTTAGTAAAAATAGGTTCCTGTAGCACTTGCTCTCTATCATCTATCTACCTACTTACTTCCTCTCTTTTAAACTGAGGTATTATGCATAACGAAAACCACAGATCTTACATACACAGTTTGACAAATTTTTATAAATGTATACATCCGTGTAACTTGCATCCCAATTAAAGCATAAAACATTTCCATCACCCCAGAAAATCCCTTCCCAATCAAACCTGTCCTTGTCCATAGGCAGTCATTGTTCTGACTACTATACCCATTGATTAGCCTCACCCATTCTACAGCTTCATATAAATGAAATCATATATACATGGAAAAGTATAAAGGATGTACTCTTTTGTGTCCAGCTCCTTTCACTCAGCGTGCCAGTGAGATTCATCCATTATTTTACATGTATCAGTAGTTCCTTTTGATTGCAGGGTAGCGTTCTTTTGTATGCATATACTACAATTTGCTTATCCGTTATTCCATGGATGGCCGTTTGAGTTGGTTACTGGAGAATAGGAATAAAGCTGCTGTGAACATTCTTGGACATGTGTCTTTATTTGCCTTGGAAATAGCTAGGGATGGCATTGCTGGGACACAGGGCAGATGTATGTTTCACCTTATAAGAAACTACCAAATGGCTTTTCAGAATGGCTGTTCTGTGTTCCACTCCTACCAGCAACGGGTGAAAGTTCCAGTTGCTCCATATCCTTGCCAACATTCGGTGGTGTTAGTGTTTTTAATTCCAGCTGTTTGAGTGGATGTGAAATGATAGCTCACTGTGGTTTTTCATTTGCATTTCTCTGAGGATTAATGAAATTGAGCACTTCATATGCTAATTGGCCATCTTTATATGTTTCTTTATAGAATGTTTATTCGAGACTCGGGTTATATACCTTTTTATTATTAAGTTGTAGGAGTTCTATTTTTTTTTTAAAACATCTTTATTGGAGTCTAATTGCTTCACATTGTTGTGTTAGTTTCTGCTGTATAACAAAGTGAATCAGCTATACGTATACATATATCCCCATGTCCCCTCCGTCTTGCGTCTTCCTCCCACCCTCCGCATCCCAACCCTCTAGGTGGTCACAAAGCACCGAGCTGATCTCCCTGTGCTATGCGGCTGCTTCCCACTAGCTATCTGTTTTACATTTGGTAGTGTATATATGTCCATGCCACTCTCTCACTTTGTCCCAGCTTACCCTTCTCCCTCCCTGTGTCCTCAAGTCCATTCTCTACATCTGTGTCTTTATTCCTGTCCTGCCCCTAGGTTCTTCAGAACCATTTTTAAATTTTAGATTCCATATATATGTGTTAGCATACGGTGTTTGTCTTTCTCTTTCTGACTTCATTCTATATGACAGACTCGAGGTCCATCCACCTCACTACAAATAACTCAATTTTGTTTCTTTTTATGGCTGAGTAATATTCCATTGTATATATGTGCTACATCTTCTTTATCCATTCACCTGTCAGTGGACTCTTAGGTTGCTTCCATGTCCTGGCTATTGCAGATAGAGCTGCAATGAACATTGTGGTACGTCTCTTTTTGAATTATGGTTTTCTCAGGGTATATGCCCAGTAGTGGGATTGCTGGATCATATGGTAGCTCTATTTTTATTTTTTTAAGGAACTTCCGTACTGTGCTCCATAGTGGCTCTATCAGTTTACATTCCCACCTGTACGAGTTCTTTACATACTCTTCATACTAAGTAGCTTTGGGATTACCAGCAATATTCGTTAAAATGTATATTCCTGAGCCAAACCTCAGGCCTCCTGTAAAGATTCTTGGTCAGGGTGGGCCCTGGGAGTTGGTATTTTATGCCAGCGCTCCTGATGATTTTGACACACAGTCAGGTTTAGGAACTACTGTAGTAGGAGGAGCACTGGATTGGGCATTGAATGACCCAGTGATGACCCCAGTCCATTCACTAACTCAGCTTCTCTCTCTGGGTCTGTGTCCCCATCTTCCTAATGAGGGAGTCTACTAGTTGGCAGTGAAGCCCTGTCTGGGTTCGAGAGCTGAGAGCAGAAAGTGCAGCTCCAGCCTGGGAGTTGTCGAGTAGCAGCTGGTTGGGTCTATGAGCTTCTTGCAGCTGTTTGTGATATGTCAAATGAATTTTTGTTTTTATGTGTTCATGTACTCTGAGATATTTTACAGTGTGTTTGACATTTTACAGTATATTAGAGTGTGTACATGCCTAATTAAAACAGATGTTCATTTGATAAAGTAATTACTGGATACACTGAAGATAAATGGCTAATTATATATACAGCATAAACACCTAAACATATGCTATAAATATGTACTTGAGAAGTACTGGAAAGTAGGTATAATTGTCTGGATTCTCTTTTTGTGCCCAGACTTAGAGTCATCCCTTAGACTTTCCTGGTTTTGGGATCCACTGACATCAGAATTTTCTGCCTAGATTTTTATCCTCCTCCCCCCATCTTACCCTTCTTTCCTTTTCTGGACTGAGGTGAGGAGAAATTCTCTCTCCACTGAACAGAGGTGGAGTGAATTCAACAAAAACATAAAGAATGATAATTGTATTGCTATGTGCCAGGCGCTGTGTTAGACACAATGTATTATCTCCTTTAATTGTCACGCTGGTTCTCTGAGGCAGCTACTTATTCTCTATTTATTTATTTATTTTTTTGCTTTTTGTACCACGTTATTCCAACCTGAGCACCTCAGTATAAAACTGAGCAGTGGTGAATTGTTTTCCTTACTAATTCTGAATTACTGTAAATGTACAAGTTCTGCTAGCAGTTCAACATTTCATCGATTAAATCATCTCTGACTCATGGTAGATTTCATATAATGAAAACGCCTAAAACAATTAGTGCAATATACTGAACTGATCAAAATAAAATGAACTTTGGAAAACAAGGCTGTGAGATTATTACTGACATATCCAATACTTTCCCTTTTACAGATGGGGAAACTGAAGCTCACTGAGGTTAACAACTTGCCCAAGATCTCTAAGCTTGGAAAAGATTTAAGCTGAGGTCTGACTGTAGAGCCCATTCTCTTTAACCACTGCCCTAGACTGCCTCTGTAAGAATGTCTTTCTGGCCAGCCACTTCCGTGCTCCCAGATGGGGAATATTGCTGGCATGGGGAACTCAGCTCAGACATCTCTGCTGCCACATTATACATTTCAGAGCATCCCAGACCAGACTCCTTCAACAGAAAGTCTGTATGCCCTCTTTCTCTAGGTGTGTGGGGTGGGCTTGATGTGCAAGTGAGTGGAAGGTCTACTCTGGATCCCCCATGGACCCCGGGGGTTGCTGGTGCGTGGGGGACCGGCTAGGGGATGCTGTTAGCTGGGTCACTGTGTTGGTGTTAGGCTTTCAAAGGCAACGTTGGTTGCTCATGCCTGCTGTAGGTGGTAGGGTAAAGAGCATTTTGGAGGCAATGTAAATACACTCAGAAAATATTGAGAAGTCCGTTAAATGCCAAACAAGGGGTTTGTTTTCTCAAGGTTATGTCATGTGGACTTGGCTTTTCTGTAGACAATCCAGCTTGCTTGGAGCTTGGAGGACTGAAACACTTAGTCTATCAGACCCTACTCATGGGAAGGCAGCTGCAATCTGTTTTTTGACACTTTGGGGAAATGGGTTATTCTGGTTCTCTATAACCACATAAGATCTGCAGAGATCCTAAAAGTAATTTATATAGTGATGATTCAGGATGTGCCTCGGGTCATGACAGGAGTATCAAATGGCAGTGTCTGTAGAATGTAGAATGTACGGCCAAAGGCATGGGCTCTTCCATCCACTTGCTGTGTGACCTCCAGCCGGTGGCTTAGACGTGCTGCAGTTTCTTTGTCTCTGTCCTGGGAATAATGAGTACGCATCTCATAGGATTGTTGTGAGGTTTAAATAGATAATCGATGAAAGGCAGTCAGCACTGTGCCTGGCAACAGTAAGCATACAACAAATATTACATTATTATTAGTATTATTACTGGTTTGGTAACTTATAGCTATTTATTTTGGAAGATAAAGGAAGGAAGTTGCACTAAATCAATTTTAGGCCACCAGACTCAACTTGGGTAAGCCACACCTACTCTTTCTTGGCCATAGTGTTTTCATCTGTAAAATAAAATGGTTGGATTAGAGGACCTTTTAGGTCACTCTGGCTCTTAGAGTCTGAGACTTGGTGTTGCACATTCCCTGGCTTCCCTCTGCCTTCTCACTTTATTTCTAAGCTTGTGGGAACCATGAGTACTAAGAAGGAGCCCAGGTGGAGGGAAGGACTCGTGTATGGTCAACAGTGAGTGCTGGGGGGAACCGCGGTGGAGCAGTCTTCTTGGAAGTGTCATGTTCTGAGCTGTTTTCCTTTCTCTCCTTTAAATTATTTCTACCTGCTATTTGCACTTGGCAGTCAGGGAGAGTGGAGGTGGGAGATCCCAGAATTCTATATCCCTGGGCTCCGTGACAAGCAAAGTCTAGCTAAGCAGGAGAAGGCCTGAGCTTCATGGGCCTCCAGGATTTGGAGGGCTTTGCTGTACAGTCAATGGGCCCATCAACAAGTGCTTATTGGCAGCACCTTGATGTAAGAGCTGTCCCAAAGTGGCCTGGACACAGCCCTGCTCTATTGCTTGGGGGAGGTGGTGAGGGGGAGGGCAGCTGTTGGTGCATGTGGGCTGAAGAATTCCAAGGCTCTGGCCCACCCTTGGAGTGCCCCAGACTGTGGCCCTCAGTGCATGGAGATGGGGTGGAGGGGAGTTCTTCCCACCTCCCCCCATTGTATACCCACAGGTGGACTTACTGTTAAGGGGAATAACCGTGCTGTGGACCTATTTAAAAAATGATATTGGGAAAACATTACTAGTATGACATGGTTTAAATAATTATCATGTGTAGTAGATTTTTTTTTAAAAAAGGCAAAATCAGTACTTCTTGTTAAGATGGTCCTATGAGATGCAGGGGTGCTGTTTGCAGATTTCCTCATTCCCTCTGCTGCTCATCACGTTGTGAATTTGCCTATGAGCAGACCAAGGCTTTGAGTCACAACGGGATCCACCTGCAGAAATGGATTGGCCTATGTTTTTCTTCATCCTCTGACTGCAGAGATTAAGGGAGTAAAGGTTGGCATAGGGCTGGGGTCTTGGAATATATTGGGGGTAGCAGTGAGGGCAGCTATTTGGGATAAAAGATCTTGGGGCTGGATATAGAGATGGATTATGGCAAAGGACTTCCATGAGAAAATAGAGCAGCCGTAATTGTGTTTATAAAGCTTTCTGAATTTTGCAACTGATTAGATGACTTAGATTTCCACTAAAGGACTAATTGATTGATGTCAAACAAAATGCTTTGGGGAATCAATCCTAGTTGGAGTAATTAACAACTAAGTGTGTGAAATACCATGATGTTCTCATTTGATACCCAGTCTGTTTCTTGGCCAAATCTCAGGCATTTAAATTTATATTTGGATTTAATGTGGCACATCTTACACTGGAAAATATGCTTGTTAAAGAAGTAAGTCAAATATTAAATATCTGTGGAAATGGAATATTCTCCTTATCTTAAAGATGGAAACTAAAATCTAGTTTTTTGCAGATGTAATTGCCATCACCCATGGTTTACAAAAGAGGATGGATCCATCCAGTGTCCCTGAAAGAAAGGCTCTTTCATTTCATCCACGGTCATACGTATATACCCGCAGAGTCAAAATATAGTCTGGCCAACTAAATTCCTAATGTCCAACCTGATACGTGTACAGATTAAGGTTACAGAATAATGATGCAAATGAATGGATCTCAGCTATAAATAGATTTTTGCCTCATGTCTTTTTTTTCTTTTGCTCTTCTTTTCTGATGAAAAAAGTAGATTATTGTAAAAGTTATTCAAAAGACTTTCGGCTTTTGAAAAGAAGATCCAATTTATTGAGCTTGATTCTCCAACTTAAAGGCTGGAGAGCAGATGTCTGAGTATACAGTTGGAACAAAGATGGAAAATTGGGAGGAGACACTCTCAGGGTTTATGCCAGTTTCTAGTAGAGGATTTGGAAGTGTTATAGAGATAAGTTTTCTAAGACTTTTTTTATTTCAGAACTGTTAGTGATGGAGAGGATAATTGTGTAGACTGATTTTATTCATTTCCTAAGTAAAGGGGTGACATTTTTTGATGTCCTGAATATGAGTAATTTACTGTACTTTAAGTAGATGGAAAGCTACATCTCATCTGAAAAAAAAAACAAAAAACAAAAAACCTTGACAAATGATTAGGAGTTGAACACATTTTCTACCAAAACAACGTTCTTGCTCATAAAAAAATATATCCCTGGTGGGTGTTTTGAATCCTACCTAAAAATAATAAGATGAAGAGAAAATTGAATGCTGTAAGAGACTAACGACATGTGTGGCGTAGCCTAACATTTGGTTATTTTTGAGAAGCAAATTGAATGTTCTGAAGCCTTCAGATCTCAGATGGCCATCTGACAGCTAGTGATATACCATGTGGGGGTGGCTGATGGAGAAGGAGCTGCTGTATCATTTCCAGATCTTTCCATTTGTGAGATGAGTGATTTTCTTTTTTTTTTTTTTTTCCCCCTCTCCTCCTAAGGAAGGAAAGGCAGATAATTAATCTGGCTGTTCTCTTCAACTTTGGTTTTGAAAGATTTTTCTATCAAGGGTGGACTTTTTTGAGGTGTGTATCTTTTCTAGGTGTGAAAGATTTTTCTATCAAGAGTGGACTTTTTTGAGGTGTGTATCTTTTCTAGGTGTGGACTTACCTTGAGACAATCATTCCAGAATCTGCCTAGCTCTGGATTTACAAGTGGCTATGTCCAGGGAGAAAATGTTTGATCCTTCTGATTCTATTATTAGGAATATACCACACGAAACCTAGATAATCAGAATTGATCTGTCAAGCACATGAAGAGGTGTTCAATGACATGAGTCACTAGAGAAATACAAATGAAAACTGCAAAGTGAGATCCCGCTCTGCACCCACCAGAGCATCTAAAATTAAAACGACTGACCCTACCGTGTATTGATGAGGATGTAGAACACCTGGAATTCTCATATGCTGCTGGTGGGAATGCAAAATATTGCAGCCTCTTTGGAAAAAAGCTTGGCAACTTATTATAATGTCAAATATACACTTATACCATATGACCTAGCAACTCCATTCCTAAGAATTTACCCGAGAGAACAGAAAACATATGTCCATGCAAAGACTGGTGCTTGTGTATCCGTAGCTATTTTATTCATACTGTTCAACACTGAAAATAATCCAAATACCCATCAATTGTGGTACATCCACACAATGGAATACTACTAAAAAATAAATGAATGGTTGATAAACACATCGACTGAAAAAAATGGAACAACCTAAAAGTTGAGAGTTTTATTTGGAGGACAAAACTGAGGACTTATGCCTGGGACACAGACAGCATCTCAGATAATTCTGAGAAACTGTTTCAAAGATGTAAGGGGGGCGCAGGATATATAGGACTTTTTGCAACAAAAGACCAGGTATTAGGAACATCAGAAGATTACTGTTAAAAAACGAAAACCAGATATCTCAAGTTAAGGAATTTAGCGCTTTTCTATGCATGGGAAGATGCGAGAGTCTGGGCTCACTGAAATAACTCCTTTGATGTGCACCTCGGCTATCTGGGGCTAGTATCCTGTGTTTTCTCATCCTGAGTTCCCTCAGGGCTTACCATCCAGGCTGCCGTAAAGTGATGGCTTGATGGCTGCAACATCCTTTGTTTACTGATATGGGAGGCAATATTTTAGTTCTCATACACAACAACATGAATATATCTCAGATACATTATGATGAGGGAAAGATGCCTGACACAAAAGACTACCTACTGTATGATTCAGCTTATATGAAATTCTAGAAAAGGTAAAATAATAGTGATAGACAATGGTTTCCTGGGACCAGGGAGTAGGGAGATAAAGTTGACAGCAAAGGAACAGGAAAAAACTTTTTGGATGATGGCAGTTTTCTGTGTCCTGATTGTAACAATGATTGTAAATATTTGTTAAAATCATCTAATTGTACTCTTAAAATTGGTGAATTTTGTTTTATGTAAATTATAGCTCTGTAAAGCTGAATTAATAAAAAATGTCAATAACAAATGACACTTCTGTTAGGTGCTGTGGAATGAAGATTGGGTCCTTGTTAGAAAAGGAGAAACTTGTCATCTTATTGAGGGAAAAAGGCTTTCCCTCATGTTCCATTAGAGAATGAGACCATATCTTAAAACATACTTTACACATTCATAAATTCATTTATCCAAAACATGTATTAAGACACTACTCAGGCTTACCTCTAACCAAAAAATAAAGTGATGGCTGAAAATATAATCGGTGCTCAAAAAATATTGAATTGAATTGAAAATGTGGATGTTTCTTGAGAATAATATGCAAGTTTCTTGAAAATAATACGCAAGTTTCTATAAAGTATGTAGATCCTTCTTGAATTCAGTGGCAGTGTTGGGTTAAAACCAGTGGGTTTTGGCTGTCTGTGTAATGAGAAAACACTGGCACTGACTGAACTTTTGATTCAAGTTCAAGTCTGGAGCCAGAGAAATGGAATTCTCCCCTGATTGCATTTCTCTCTGGGCTTCGAAGATGGTGGGCCCTCCCTGTAGGAGAGCCATTCTGATTAGCAGGAGGATGAGTGGAGGTATTTGCACTCTGTGGATATTCTTAGAACTTTATGGTTGGTTTTCAGTGTGGCTGTATAATCTCCATGCAAATGCCATCTGCCATGTTTGGCACTTAAGATAAAATATTTGAGACATTTTATTCATTTTGCTTGAAAAACAGATTTTGAGAAATCAGATCGCTCCCTTCCTGAGAACACAGCTCTGGAGAGCCTGTGTATGATTTCTTCCATGCATGACTCCGATTTCTATTTTCGTCCATGGCTTGGGCCATAAACTTGGTTTAAAAGTTAAGTTTTTGTTTGCCATTTTGAAACCATAAATTTAAAAATCAACTTTAAGCTTTGCCTGCTTTTTGTTTTCTCTTTGGTATTCATTTTTTACTGTTCTTTTCCAAGGCAGTTTGCACTTTTAGAATGATGCAATGAAGACTAACTTCCAGATATGGGTAATCAAAATCTCCAAAAAACAAGACCCAAACCTATTATTATCTGGATAAAGAAGAGCCTGGTTTTCTCTAACACAGTCAGTCCCTGATTCATAAGCACTCAATTTAAAAACAACCAATAGGTTTTCCCTGGTGGTGCAGTGGTTGAGAGTCCGCCTGCCGATGCAGGGGACACGGGTTCGTGCCCCGGTCCGGGAAGACCCCACATGCCGCGGAGCGGCTGGGCCCGTGAGCCATGGCTGCTGAGCCTGTGCGTCCGGAGCCTGTGCTCCGCAACGGGAGAGGCCACAACAGTGAGAGGCCCACGTACCGCAAAAAAAACACACCAAAAAACCAAACAAAAAAAACCAACCAATATATGTAAATTATTGATCCAAACATTCAAACAGTTGCTGCCTATCCCTACCCCCATTCTACATTCTTCTTTCCATTCCTGGACTCTTCAGGAGAAAATCAATAAACAATAACAGAATTTGAATATTCTGGAGAAGCCATGGGTTCACAAGTAGAGGAAGAAATAAATAAGTTTAACCTGTTGAGGAATGGGATCCAGGAGAGCTACTAGGCCAGGCTGACTTTTCTGTGTGGTGGGTTCTTTAAATAATAATATTGCTTTTTTCTACATTTTCCAGAAAATTTTACTTCCCTTTCCCCCCCCCCCACTTACTGTAATTTTACCAGTCAGGACAATTATGAATTCAAATGACTAATCAGGGTTCTACTTAAAACTTTTAAGTAACTTTGGGAGAATTGGGAGGTTGTTAGCCAATCAGATATTAGTGTTAAAAGCTCAGTTAGTTCACCTTTTACCTAATTCCTACCCTTTGCCAACGGGAGGTTTTTTATTTTTAACTTCAACATATTTTCATGAACATTTCCAAATATACAGGAAAGTTGGAAGAATTGTGAATAGCCAAGTATCTAAGTATGAGTTTCCTATCGCTGCTATAACAAATGACAAACGTAGTGGCTTAAAAGAACACAAATGTATCGTATTATTAGTTCTGGTGCTCAGAGGTCTGAAGTGAGTCTTATAAGACTAAAATCAAGGTGCCAGCAGGGTTGTGTTCCTTCTGGAGGTTCTAGGGGAGGATCTATTCCTTGCTTTTTCCAACTTCTAGAGGATGCACTTATTAGTTGGTTTGTGGCCACATTGCCCTGACCTCTACCTCTGTGGTCACATCACCTTTTCTGCCTCTGGCCTTCCTGCCTCCCTCTTCAAGGACTCAGTGATTACACTGGGCCCACTTGGATAGTCCAGGCTAATCTTTTTTTTTTTTTTCTTTTGCGGTACGCGGGCCTCTCACTGCTGTGGCCTCTCCCGTTGCGGAGCACAGGCTCCGGACGCACAGCCTCAGCGGCCATGGCTTACGGGCCCAGCCGCTCCACGGCATGTGGGATCTTCCTGGATGGGGGCACGAACCCGTGTCCCCTGCATCAGCAGGTGGACTCTCAACCACTGCGCCACCAGGGAAGCCTCAGGCTAATCTTTTAATGTCAAGATTCTTAATGACACCTGCAAAGTTCCTTTGGCCACATAACATAATGTACTCTCAAGTTCCATGGGAATAGGATGTGGACTTTTTTTTGGAGGGGGAGCATTATTCACCCTGCCGCAAACTACCACCTGTACTCTAAAATTAACATTTTGCTTTATCATACATCTGTCCATCTGTTCATTTTTTTAAACCATCCATCAGTTCATTTCTCTTTTTTTTTTGCATGCATTTCGAAATAATTTGAAGACACCAGTACACTTCCTGCTATATACCTCAACATGGATCACTCTAGTCACTAACTAGAACCCAATATTTGTTTATGCTACAATATATTATTTGTTTATGGTAGATTTTTATATAGTGAAATGCACAAATCCTAAGCATGCTATCGAGTTTTGACAAATGCATACACCTGTGTAGTACAAACTCCTATTAAGATACATAACATTACCATCTGTTAAGGAAGTTCATTTATTCCCTTTCTCAGTCAAACCTTGTCCAGTCTCAGTTTTTCCTTTTATTTTCACTAGAGATAAACTTAGTCTCTTCTAGCGTTTAACTCAGATAATATTTCTGAGGTTCATCCACATTGCACATATCAGAAGTTCTTTCCAAGAACACTACTTGGTAGTATCATATGTATCCATTGTCTGGATAGACCACAGGTTGCTCAGCCATTGCTCTGTTAATGTACACCTGGGCTATTTCCAATTTTTGGCTGTTATGAATAAAACTGCTATGAACATTTTTGTTGGATTCTCTCTGTGAAATTATGCTCTTATTTTATTTTTTTGAATAGGTATGAATACCACCTTCTACTTTTTTGTGTGTGTGTGTGGCTCTTCTAGGGATTATAATATATATCCTCAACTTTTCACAGCCTATTTATATGGCATTAAAATAGTACTATTTTGCAAAAAAATATAAGAATCTTGCAGATTTTTGGTCCATTTACCCATACCCTCCATTCTTTATGCTATAGTTGTCATATGTATTACATCTGCATGTTATAAACCCCACAATAAATAGGATCCCATAATTTTTGCTTTAGTTATATGTATTTTAAATAAATTAAGAAGGAAATATAATTTTTACCCATATATTTATCAGTTATGGCATTACTAATTCCTTCCTGATGATTTAAGTTTCATTTTGGTGTCATCCGTTCAGTCTGAATAATTTCCTTTAACATTCTTGTAGTGCAGACCTGATGACAATGGATTCTCTAAGTTTTCATGTATCTGAAAAGTGTCGTTATTTTCTCTTAATTTTTGCAGGATATTTTTGTTATGTAGATTCTGAGTAAACATATCTTTCTCTTTCTGAACTTTAAAGAAGTTGTTTCATTGTCTTGTCATCTTTTGTCATCCATTTTTTTTTCTGATTGGAAGTGACAGTAATTCATATTATTGTTCCCCTGTATGTTATGTGTTGTTTTTCCTTGGCTACACTCAAGACTTTTCTCTTTATCTTTGGTTTCAGCAGTTTGACTATAATGTGCCTATAGCTGTGTTTTTCTTGAGTTCATTGAGCTTCTTGAATCTGCAAATTTAGATCTTTCCCTAAATTTGTGAAATTTTGGTCATTATGGTTTCAAATATTTTTTTCCTACCCCATTTCTCCTTTCCTTCTGAAACTCTAATGACATGTATGTTAGACCTTTTGATATTGGCCATTTTTTCCAATCACTTTTTTCCCTCTGATTTTCATATTGGATTATTTCTATTGATTTATCTTCAAGTTCACTGGCTCTTTATCCTACTGTTTGTAGTCTTTTGTTAAACCCATCTAGTCAGTTTTTAAATTTCAGATGTTATGTTTTTCAGTACTAGAATAGTAGTTTCTATTTCTCTACTGAAGTTACCTATTTGTTCCTTCATTATAAACCATTTTCCTTTCTATCTGTGACCATAGTTATAGAAACTGCTTTAGCATCCTTGTCTACTAATTCTAGCATCTGGGTCATCTTAGGGTCAGTCTCTCTTGATCGCCATTTCTTTTGAGTATAGGTTACATTTTCCTATATCATGACATGACTAGCAATTTCATATTGTGTTCTCAACACATTTTATATGTGATATGTTGTAGAGGCTCTGAATTCTGTTATGTTCCTCTGAAGAGTATTCATTTTTTTGTGTTAGTAGCATTAGCTGGACTCAGACTCCAAACTCTGTCCCCTGAAGTTGGCGGGAGCGGAAACCTCTGTAGTTCTTTTAGCCGTAGCCGGGCTCCCACGAGCCTGCCCTGTGTACGTGCAGTTCAGTGGCGAGCAGAGATTTGGGCAGAGCGTGAAAAATTCGGGGCTCTTTCTTTGGCTCCCTCCTTCCATGGCTGGAGTTGATTCTGTATTCCATCCCCTCGTTTTACCAGTTGCTCCTGAGAGGATTTCCCCTGCCTCTATCCAGCTGCTGTGGTCCCCCAAACTCTGTCTACTTATTCTTCAGGCGAGTAGACTGCCGATTTTCTCTCCCAGTTTTAGCTGCCTGGTCCCACTCTGACTGGGTCCTGAGACAGAAAACTGTCAGCGCTCAGGGCTCTTCTAAGTGAGACTCCCCCCACCATCCTTCCTTTTCTTACAGCTCTGTTGCTCTCCAGAGCCTTATGGTTAATTTTTATATTTTGTCAAGAGTTTATAGTTGTTTACTATGGGAGGGTTAGTCTGATAGGATATTTTCCCCTGGTCCCAGTGGAGCTCTGATTTAAGCAGGTACGGGTGAGTTTTTAGCCCTTGGTTGGGGGGTTGGGGGGGTTAGGCCTGAGTGTTAACTTGGGCAAGTATTGGGAGTGTATTAGTTCAGAAAACGACATAGAGGAATGTCAAACATAAATGTTTACGTTTTCAGAATTTTGCTTCAGGCCAACATCTCTCTCTCCCCCTCCCCCGTCTTCCTCCCTCTGCCTTCTTCCCTTCCTCCTTTCCCTGTTGTTATGTCACATGCCCCCTCCCTCATCCCAGGACCCAGACTTGAGCAGAGCTAGTACCTGTGCTTCTCTTCAAGGGCATTTAGGATTAAATAAATGCTTGTAGGCTGTCTAGGGAATGTAACCACCACCTGTGAAATTGTGAGTTTTGAACATTTAGGAGTCTGCCTCTGAGTGAAGACTGTCCATACTTTAAAATGCATCTTCTCCTGAGTTTTAGCCTCATGGCTGGAGTTGATTCTGTATTCCATCCCCTCATTTTACCAGTTGCTCCTGAGAGGTTACCTCGGTTAGGCCCGGAGGCCACAACAGCTGTAGCTGGCTGCTAACTTGTAGAATAAATTACTTTTTATGTATTTATTTATTTTTGGCTGCGTGGAGTCTTTGTTGCTGTGCGCGGGCTTTCTCTAGTTGTGGCGAGCGGGGGCTACTCTTTGCTGTGGTATGCGGGCTTCTCATTGCGGTAGCTCGCGGAGCACGGTCTCTAGGCACGCGGGCTTCAGTAGCTGTGGCACATGGGCTCAGTAGTTGTGGCTCGCGGGCTCTAGAGCGCAGGCTCAGTAGTTGTGGCGCACGGGCTTAGTTGCTCCGCAGCATGTGGGATCTTCCCGGACCAGGGCTGGAACTCCCGTCCCCTGCATTGGCAGGCGGATTCTTAACCACTGTGCCACCAGGGAAGCTCTTAGTTACCTTTCTGAAGGAACATTCTGTTCTAAAGTTCTGTGCCTCTATCTATTTTTCCATCTGTGGTACAACCAACTAGAGCATTTTCAGCTCAGTTAGGTTTTTCTTGTGTTACTAACCGTGGAGCTCAGAACAATCAGTTGAGCTCGGGATGGTCCATGCTGTTATTTTAGCCAACCAGATCACTTCAGCCTCTCAGCAGAGAGCCAGCCTATCTGCCACAATGATGGAAAATTGATTATAGAAAGACCATTTAGGTAGGATGGAGAGATGTGGTCTTAAATTCTGTTAGATTCAGACTTTCCTTTCAGTGGAAGGAATGACTCAAAGTTTACAACTGGAAAATTGGGAGAAGAAAAAACTTAAAACTTCTTTATCATTCTTATGTCAGAGGGCAGACCCTGGAAGCTTATGACTTCTATTCAGAACACTTATTTTCTTAAATCTCCTCTGACATACACACTCTTTGGGATACGCATTGGAAACAGATTCAGTGTACTGTAAGAAAACCAGCTCTGCAATTGCCACGCCTAACTCACAAAACAGCTACGTTAAGAGCTTAGTGTTCACAGTGCTAAAGCGTTATTTGTTTTACAAAATGTTCTCTGAAGTGTTCCCTAAAAATACCAAGTTCCCTGAGTGCCTTTAAAATGAGAATCACATTACAAAAATCCTATTTAACAGAGCATTTTGGGAACATACAGGTTTGATTGTAAAAGATCACGGCTGATTTTACGAAGAACTCCAGAACTTACAAATAATTCAGAGGAGTGGCATTCCCTTCAGAGTCATCACCATGTAGGTCTTTACACTTAACGCGTCTGGAATGGAGATGACGGTGTCTTCTTCATGGTGTTGCTGGGAGGATTAAATGAGATAAATAAGAAAAGTACGTGGGTGCAGTATGTGCTCAAAAAATAGTTTTTGTCTTCAATTCCAAAGAGGCTACAGTAACTCAAATATTTATGGCTAAACTTAAGCATGAATGCTGTTCTCTAAGCCTCAGTGATGGCTTATCTTTGGTCTGTGGGGTGAATTTGGAGTTAATTGTGGAGTAAGATGACTGATGGAATGTGTGTGTGTGTGTGTGTGTGTGTGTGTGGGTGGGTGCGTGTGCGTACTGTGATTTGTTTACTTATATTTATTAGCCCCTTAAATTACTAATCTCACAGAACTCATATATATGTATATGTGTATGTGTGTCTATATGTATACACATATGTATAATATAAATAACATGATAATAATGTATGTACTATTTATGTACTTATTTTGGCACGGTGGAGGGACAGATAAACAAATGCTGTATTTCTGTAGCTGGGGATGTAAACTCAAATGCCTACAGCAGTGATTCTTATCTAGATACTTAGTCACCCAGTGAACTTTAAAATATCATGATAGTCAGCCACAGCCCATACCAATTCAGTAGGAACCTACAGGAAGGACATTAGCAGTTTTTAAGGCCCCTCCCTCCCCAGGTGATATCGATGTGCAGCCGAGCCTGAGAACTGCACCTCTGGGCTGGTGGGCCTCAGTTCTGGGTGTACATTAGAGGCACCTGGGAGCTCTCAGAGACTCTGACACAGTTATCTGGGGTGGAGCCTGGGTACGGGATGTTTTTGAGAGCTCTGCTGTTGGTTTCAAAGTGCAGCCCAGTTTGGAAATCAGCGGCCTCGGACCCCAGCTGGTAAGGTAGGTGGGTCGAGTGTGGGAGGAGGTGCCCACACAAAGCCGGAGAGTGTCTGCCCTGTCGGAAGGGGGCAGCTGCTCTGTGGATCCCTGTGGGAATGTGGGCCCAGTGGTACCAGATCTTCTGTTTTCCAGAAGACACTGGAAGGCTGGATATTTATGTGCACGCTTCTAATTTTTTTACTGTGGTAAAATGTACATAACAAAATTTATCATTTTAACCACTTTTCAGTGTGTGCTTCGGTGGCATTAAGTGCATTCACATCACTGTGCAACCAGCACCGCTGTCCAGCCACAGAACTTTATTCATCTTCCCAAACGGAAACTCTGTACCCATTAAACAATAACTCCCCATTTCCCTCTCTCCCCAGCCCCTGGTAACCACCATTCTACTTTCTGTCTCTGTAACTTTTTTTTTCTTTTTTTTTGCGGTACGCGGGCCTCTCACTGTTGTGGCCTCTCCCGTCGTGGAGCACAGGCTCCGGACGCACAGGCTCAGCGGCCATGGCTCACGGGCCCAGCCGCTCCGCGGCATGTGGGATCTTCCCAGGCCGCAGCACGAACCCATGTCCCCTCCATCGGCAGGCGGACCCTCAACCACTGTGCCACCAGGGAAGCCCTCTGTGAATTTGACTACTGTAGGGATCTCATGTGAGTGGAATCATACGATATTGGTCCTCTTCTGACTGGCTTATCTCACTTAGTATAATGTCTTCAAGTTTTATCCATGTTGTAGCATGTGTCAGAATTTCCTTCCTTTTTACGGCTGAAGAGTATACCATTGAATGTACATAGCACATTTTGTTTGTCCATTCATCTGTTGAGGGACCCTTGGGTTGCTTCTACCTTTTGGCTACTGTGAGTAATGGTCCTATGAAGATGGGTGTACAAATATCTGTTGGGCCTGTTTTTAGTTCTTTTGAGTATCCTCTAGGGGAAATGCACTACTGCTTTCCTTTATTCTCACACTGTAACCACACACACAATACTTCACTTTTGACGTCAGTCGTGCGGGTCCCCCCGCTGCACAACAAGCAGTTCTTTGTGACACCAGACAGGTTCCTATGATTCAGTCACTCTGACACTAACTGGAGTTAGTGCAGGCCCCACAGGTTAAATGCTCAGCCCCGTAAGACTGTCCCCTGCACCTCAGACACAGTCACAAGCCCCAACGTTGTCACCTGTACTTTTGATTAACCAGGTATAAATCATAGGTTCGTAGGAACCCCTCCTTGGGTTTCATTATTTGCTTCAACAGCTCACAGAACTTAGGGAAGGACTCACTTAGATTGACTGTTTTTCTTTTTAATGATTATTTTATTTATTTTTGGCTGCATTGTGTCTCTGGTGCTGTGTGTGAGCTTTCTCTAGTTGTGGTGAGTGGGGGCTACTCTTTGTTGCGGTGCACGGGCTTCTCATTGCGGTGACTTCTCTTGTTGCGGAGCATGGGTTCTAGGTGCACGGGCTTCAGTAGTTGTAGCACATGGACTCAGTAGTTGTGGCACGTGGGCTCAGTAGTTGTGGCACACGGGCTCAGTAGTTGTGGCTCCTGGGCTCTAGAGCGCAGGCTTAGTAGTTGTGGTGCATGGGCTTAGTTGCTCCGCGGCATGTGGCATCTTCCTGGGCCAGGGCTTGAACCCGTGTCCCCTGCATTGGCCGGAGGATTCTTAACCACTGCACCAACCGTGAAGTCCCTGACTGGTTTTTTATATGAAAAAGCATACGGATGAACAGGCAGATGAAGAGGCACATAGGGCGAGGTCCAGAAGGGTCCTCAGCACAGGAGTTTCTGTCCGCATGGAGTTGGGGGCACCACCCTCCTGGTATGTGCATCTGTTCACCAACCCAGAAGCTCTCAGAACCCCATACTTTGGGGATTTTTGGAGGCTTTCTCATGTAGTCATGAACAATCATTATTTCAGTTCTTCCCAGAGGATAGGGGGTGAAATGGAAAGTTCCACGTTTCTAATCATGACTTGGTCTTTCTGGTGACCAGCCCCTGCCCTGAAGCTATGGCGAAGTCCACTAAGAGTCGCCTCATTAGTAAGAAGACACTCCTATCACCCAGAAAATTCCAAGGGATTTAGGAGCTCTGTGTCAGGAACTGGGACCAAAGACCAAATATTAGAAAAATGTGCCTAGTGCTCTTATCACCTAGGAAATTACAAAAGTTTTAGGAGCTCTGAGCCAGGAGCCAGGGACAGACACCAATATATATATTTTCTGTTTCACAGGTATATGCCCAGAAGTGGAATTGCTGGGCCATCTGGTAATTCTATGTTTAGGAACTGCCATCCTGAACCTCCTAATTTTAAAATGTTTGCAACCAATTCCTATAAAACAACAACAAACACAGAACTCCTGCTGGATTGGCACCTTGTGGGCTCAAGACTCTGGTGTAATGCAGCCCCTTTTCTTGCCTGGTTCCTAAGGCCACAAGTCACTTCTCTCCGGGCCTTGGTGTCCTCGTCTCCAAAATGAGGACATTGGGCTGAGTCATCCCTGGTTCTGTTTTGCTCGAACAGTCTGTGATGTTGGGAGTCGGTATGATTCCAATTTGACTGTGGTTCTTTTTCTTGCTTGTAGATCTTGAACAGTGTTCTGCACCAGTATTCCTGGTGCTCAAATCACAACAGCCCACGTGATCCGGCGGTCTAGATAAGATAGGGGGAATCAGAGCAGGCACTTGTTTGGGTCCAATCCGACACAAGTAGAGTCTAAATTAGCCAAGATAAAACCTGTGTGCGCTAGCCACAAAGCAGTTGGTTTGCCCTTTTAAGGAAAGAATAATCTATTTTCCAGTCCCAGCAAATTCCAACCACATTTGAACAGAAAAGCTCACATTTCCAAGCTGTAGGTAAAAGACTCCTGTGGTAGTAACATGAATCTTTGTATGTTTGTGACAATCTCTTAGCAGAAGCTCCTTGTTGGCTTTTTAGAGGAAGATGTAGGTCCAGTGTTTTGAAAGTTTGTTTACTTATTTTTATGAGCCTCTTAAATGACTAATCTCACAGGACTAAGGCACAGAGCAGACAGCTGTTCCCAGAATCCTTTGGGTCCTGCCAACTCACGGACAGCGTTTGCCTCTCCCTCTTTGTTTGTGTCCCTAAAGGACTTCAGCTTGTGCCTTAATACTATTTAAACAGGTATACAGCATCTCTAGACTCCTGTTTTTCTCTCCTTTCCTACTTTTCACTTGAGTCTGATTTTTTTCATAAAATTCTCACTGAAAGGAAACAGATTTTCAAAAAAATGCATCAACAACTTATTAGTCATAGCAGGATCTTATGCTTTCAAGATTCATGCTGGCAAATGTACTGGTTTCTGTTGATCGGGGGGAGGCGATTCTGGGGGGCTGGAAGCGTGGCATGTGTGGCCAGGCTGGTCTAGGTCCACTGGCCAGCTCTGCTATTTCCTTGCTCTCTGACTGTGGACAAATGGGGCCTTTGGTTTGGCATTTACAAAATGGGGACTATTTATCTTCTAGGGTGGTAACGAAGGCTAAGTTAACAATGTATGCATAGTATTAGGCCAGGGGACATGGCACAGGACCTCAACTAAGTCCTCAATCAATGGAAATCATTATTAATCATCTTTAACTCCTTTCGGGGCATTGAGACGGAAAGGCAGGGCGCTGGGAACGGGGAGAGTTGAATTGATTCTGTTACTAATTAGCTGTTCGATCTTGGGCAAGTGACAAACTCCCTGGGTGTCAAATTCTACATCATTTATTTAATAAACACTTATTCGTTGCCTACCAGTTGGCAGGTTCCATCGTAGGAGGTGAGAATAGAAAGTTGAGTGGGACGTGCCCAGCTCTTAGGAGCTCACCAGCTAGTTGAGGAGGACAGATACCCCACGATTGCAGTGTATGAATTAGAAGGGCTCCATGAGGGACTTCCCTGGTGACGCAGTGGTTAAGACTCCATGCTCCCAATGCAGGGGGGCCGGGTTCAATTCTTGGTCAGGGAACTAGTCCCACATGCATGCTACAACTAACAGTTTGCATGCTGCAACTAAGGAGCCCACGTGCTGCAACTAAGGAGCTGGCGAGCTGCAACTAAGGAACCCGCCTGATGCAACTAAGACCCAGTGCAACCAAAAAAAAAAAAAAGACTTAAAAAAAAAAAAAAGAAGGGCTCCATGAACATTTAGGTGGGAGCATCCAGGGACCAGCAGCGGGAAGTTGCGTTAACATTTGCCTCGAGTTACAGCAGTTTTAGGCATAGGCAGTTATGGGGCTCTGACGTACTTTCGGGGGTTTGGTTACCTTTTTCTAATTGGCATCACCTTCTTTGTGTAGGCAGTGCTCTCCTAACCCCTCTATTGAGGCAGAGGTCCCCGCTCCCTGGGCATCAAGGTAGAAAATACGGTTTTGTACAAACTGTTATCTATAAACTTCTCGTTGGCTGGCACCCATAGGAACACCAGAGTCAGCCCCCAAAGCTCTGTTATTCGCTTTGTAGCAATTTTGCCACCAAGAGTGACTGGCAGGGTGTCTGTGTTTCATTTCTACTCCTAGTTGAAAGAAAATCATTCTTTGTTAATCATTGTATTTAAATTGTGAAACATCACATTTGAGGAAGAGTTTCAAGGCAGAAATGGCCTTGAGGTCTTGTTCTTTTGTTTTTTAATTTGGAATGAAGGAAATTCTCTCACCCGAATTCCCTGATAGCCCGCAGGCATTGGCATTCTAAACAGCCTGCACACAAGAAAACAGATCATATTTAAAAAGGGTCTTCTTTCTTTCACTCCATTTACCTCTGTACCATTCAAGGGAATGTGAAAAAAAAAAGGGACTCTTCTATTTTTTACAAATGCCTTAACAAAAAACATCGGAACATCAGTCTTTGCCATTTCCCATTGCCTGGGGAATTGGCACATGTCTTCAGTGCTAAAAGAATGTTCTCTTTGTGTTGCTTTGCATTGCAAATGAGCTTCATTCTTGGAAGACCTAGCAGAGCAGGGTGGCACCTTCACCATTTGGTTTCCTGCTACCCAAAGGGATGTAGCAATTCATGGAGTCCAGAAAGGCGGCTTGATAGGATGCTTGGGCTAGAAAGTGATGGCGCTGGTCTGTCCTGCCCCCCTGAAGACCATGTTGCTCACCACACTTACAGGAAACAAGGATCCGGGACTAGTGTAGGGACGGGGACCACCCCCTCTAGATGTAAGCATGGAAATGAAAAGGCTGGCAAGTTTCCACCAGAGAGAGAGAGACCAAACAATTTGAAATCATCTATAGCAATTGAAATACCCAAGAAATACATTTGTTGCTTGCATCATTTTAAAGTTATTTAGTTCCCAAATGCCAGTCCACTGAGCCTTTTGTGACTTCTGGCTGCCGCTCTCCCACTCTCTCGGAAGAACTTTCATGTTCCAAGTCCTGGAACACTGGCTCTTCCTTTGCAGTTCTGACCTCCACCTTGAGAGTAGCCAGGCCCTAGGGTCCTTGTGGGGAGCTGGGCTGGGGTACAGGATGCTCTGCGATTGGGTTAGTGAACCCAATGGGCGGCCTGTAGCCTTTCACTGTCTTTGTACACATCTCCAGGTCTTGCTTTCCCATTCCTCCCTTTACACTGTTTCCCCCCTTTAGAGTCCTAGCAACTGTCATGTCTACATATTAACTTCAGAAAAATGTTGAAAAGGCATCACTCTTGGAGGCAGCGCTCCAGCTCCCCTGCTTCCTCCCAGCCCTGCTTCTGCTTCCTCTGACTTATGTTACAGTGATTAGTTGCTGTCCAATTCCCCACCTTCTGGCTCAGCTGCCTCTCAGCATGCCCCCAACCCCATCCCTCCCCACAATGTGTTCTGTGGTCCTGTCTGTCTACCCCATTAGATTGTTAGCATCTTGAGCAAAGTGGCTGTGCCTTTTAGCTACGTGGTCTTGGCACCTGCACACACAGTGAAGTGTACCTAGTAGGCATTCAGTAAGCGCTTGTTGCAGGGGGTTGCACATATGGTTCACATTTTCCAGGAATGTCTGTTTATTCTGATTATCTGCCAGCCAAGTGTACTCTTGGGTGGAGAAAGGGAAATGGACTAAAAGATATGGTTCAAGGAGTAGTCAGTAGCCTGCTCATAATTACTAGTGGGAATGGAATAAGCGTAAACTTCCTCGCATAACTAATCAATATCTTAATATATCTCCATTAGTGAGGGTGTATTTTATGTTGTTGATATTAAATATCTACCTATTGTGTCAAAAAGGTTTCAGGGTAATTGTTATTGATGGTTAAAATCTTGTCGGCTGCTGAACGTAGACTTCTTTTTAAATGGATGATGATTGGCCGAGATTTATTTTTCTTGTATTGCTATAAGCCAGATTCTCCATTAAGCTATAAAATATTATGGTACACTTGAAGCAATGTAATGTGATCCAAACACACAGTTATAACTCATTTCATTATTAGTCACATGTGCCCAGACATTAGCGTAACGGTTAACTAGTCCGGGGATAAGTGTGGTGCTTAGGAATATTTTTTAACAACCCAATTGCATCAGTGCCAGTTATAGTTTAATTATCTAGTGGTTATAATTACACGCTTAATGATAATTGGGCAGCGGAATGACTCGCTGACATGGATTTTTGAGGCAGAATCTCTGTTTTAATTCTAAATTTAAAAATCCAGTCTAGAGAACAGTGTGATATCTGCCATCATTTGGTAGATTTCAGTTGTTAGATGAGGCTCCAGGCTCTGTGGTTGGCGGTACCTGAGTTGTAGCCATCTAGAGACGGATTTCTCAGCAGTCCAAATATTCTGTGCTCTTCTCATATTTCCCTGAACTACCTCAGCGGTATGAAACCACAGGACCCAGCCTGCCACATGTAGTTCAGAAATCCTTTTGCTTTAGGCACTTACCACTTCTTCCATGGAATGCTGCTGCGGTAAATTGCATGAATGGCCCCGATTCTTCACCCTCCCAGTGGCCACATCCTTTACAACCTGACTTGGCAGTTCCTGCCACTACAGGGGAGTGATATTTCCCTGCCTTTGACTTTGGGTATGGCCATGCGACTTGCTTTGGTCATTGAGATGTTAGAAGGTCAGATGACTGCCCTTCACTTCCCTGACCTTGCCCGTCTCGAGTTCCAGCTGTGCTAAATTCTCTGAGTTCCCAGAATGCATCGTGCACTCTTGCATTAAATAGTCCTTAGTTCTAAAATATTCTCTCTTGCATACCCACCCCACCATAGCCCTAGGGGTCCTTCTCTTTCTGGGCAAGACTGACTCATTCTTCAGTCAACAGTCAAGAATCATCTTCTCCAGGGAGTTCCCTGCACTCCCACCTCCCATGTTCCCCACCATCCTTCAGGGCAACCCTCTCTTGCTGCACTTGTTGCCTTGTCTTCTGATTGTTGGCTTCTTTTCCCTATGAGTCCCTGGAGAACAGAGCCATACTCCTCTCTTTGTATTCCCAGCGCCCAGCACACTTCTTGTCTCATAAGAGGCAAATGAGCCGGTTTCATCCTTTTTCCCTTTGGTTGTCACCTGTTTCATTCCAAAATAGGGTTTGAGTCATACTAAAGAAATTGAAAATGTAGGATAAAGGTTTAGTAGATGAAGAAATTGGGAGGGAAAGGAAATAAGGGAAAGAACAGAAGACAAAACGAAGATTTAGGTTGGAGTCCTCAAAGGCTAGGAGGTCCTGTATAGTTGTTATATTTCACCCTCTAAGCTAAGTTGTTGTATTGAACTCTAAACGTCCAAGTAGTCAAAGCAAATAGGAAGATAGGAAGAGTTATTAATGTTCACAGTTTTAGATATTTCACAAAAGAAAATGTATGAATGGCTGATAAGCACGCTGAAAGATGCTGAACATCATCAGTCAACAGGGAAATGCAAATCCAAACCACAGTAAGATATCACATCCTACCCACTAGATGGATTTATTTTTTTAACTGAAGCATAGTTGATTTACAATATTGTGTTAGTTTCTGGTATATGGTGAAGTGATATATACATATATGTGTGTGTGTGTGTATATATATATATATATAAGTTTTTCATATTCTTTTCCACTATAGTTTATTACAAGATATTGTATATAGTTCCCTGTGCTCTACAGTAGGACCTTGTTGTTTATTTTTTATGTAGTAGTTTGTACCTGCTTATCCCAAACTCCTAATTTGTCCCTCCCCACCCCATCCCCTGCCACTAGATTGATTTAAAATAAAAAGAATGACAATATCAAGTGCTAGTGAGGATGTAAGGAAACTGGAACTCTTAATATATTGCTGTCAAAAATTCTGGCAGTTTCTAACGAAGTTAAGTGTTCACTACCGTGTGACCTAGCAATCCCACTAAGCATTTCGCTGAGAGACTTGTACCTGACTTGTACATAAAAGACTTGTATGTGAATGATAGCAGCAACCTTTTTCATAATGGCTAAGAATTGGAAACAACTTAATTGTTTGTCAGTGGGTGAATGGATAAACAAATTGTGGTATATTCATACAGTGAAATACTCTGCAGTAATAAACGTGAACAAATTGCTGATGTCTGCCACAACCTGGGTATGTTTCAGGGACATTATATTGAGAGATGATAGAAGCCAGGTAAAAAGGATATATGTCTCTCTCTCTGTCCTTTGGGAATGTGTGTGTGTGTGTGTGTATCATATTTAATATATAATCATATGTAGTCATACATATAAAGGATATCACATATATAAAATATGATTTCATTTATATGAAGTTCTAGAACAGGTAGGTAAATTTAATCTATGATGATAGAAATCAGATCAGTGGGTCCCTGGAATGGGTTTAGAATGTGGAGAATTTACTTTTGCAATGGGACATGAGAGAATTTCTGGTGTGATGGTAATGTGCTAAGCCAGGGATCAGCAAACTTTTTCGGCTAAGAGTCAGCTAGTAAATATTTTAGGCTTTTCCCATCATATGGTCTGGGTTACAGCTACTCAGCTTGGCCATTGTAGCACAAAAGCAGCCATAGATAATACGTAAATGAATGAGCATGGCTGTGTTCCAGTAAAATTTTATTTGTGGACATTGAAATCTGAATTTCATATGTATTTCACATGTCAAGAAATATTATTCTTAAAAAAATTTTTTTTCAACCATGTGAAAATATAAAAACCATTGTTAGCTTGCTAGCTATGCAAAAACAGGCAGCAGGCCAGATTTGGCCCACTGGTCATAGTTTTCCAAATCTGGTTCTAAATCGCAATTGGTGTGGTTGTTACATGGGTATATCCATATGTGAAACTCATCACACTACCATTTAAATCTTTGCCTTTATTTTATACTTAATTTTCAGTATAATGTAAATTATATTTAAGAAAAGCTTCACAGTTTCCATAAGATAAAAATATGTATCTCTCCGTCAGTTGAAACTCAGCTTTTCAGGATAGAAATTTCTCCTCTGGGTTCTAAATAAGGTGACAGGTAGGTGGTTACTATGTGGCCTCTGGTGGGCTGGCTCTTGCCTGCAGATAGATTTTGCTTGGCTTACAGAGTGTTAAAAACATGTACTAGACTTTTGATTAGCCCTTGCTAGGCAACACTCTCCAGTTCTACAGAACCCACTGTTCCCTGAGGTCTTCACTGGGCCCCTTTGCCTTCCTTTACTTTCAAATTCTTATTACTCTTATATTTAAATTGTTTCCCCTATAAGCAGTATACATTTGGATCTCTTACTCATTTTTATTCCTTTGTATTGTTACGTATGTTTCAGCATCTTTAAATCATTTGTAGAATAAAACGTGAGGATAGGGATCTTGTCTATTTTGCTCACCACTGTTTCCCCAGAGCCTGGCATAGTGTCTGCATAGTAGGACCTGAGTGAACGAGTAAGTCCATAGATAAATAAATGTCCTTCAGGCAACTCTCCTGATGCTCATCCTTTCAAGGAAGATTTGATAAGAATTGAGAAGCAATGAGTCTGAGATTCTATTTTTTGGCAGGAAATTAGCATGATAAAATAATTAGTCATGGACTTCCCTGGTGGCGCAGTGGTTAAGAATCTGCCTGCCAATGCAGGGTACACAGGTTCGAGCCCTGGTCCAGGAAGATCCCACATGCTGCGGAGCAACCAAGCCCGTGTGCCACAACTACTGAGCCTGCGCTCTAAAGCCCGCGAGCTGCAACTCCTGAGCCCTCATGACACAACTGCTGAAGCCTGCACGCCTGGAGCCCGCGCTCCGCAACAAGAGAAGCCACCGCAATGAGAAGCCTGCACACTGCAATGAAGAGTAGGCCCCGCTCACCGCAACTAGAGAAAAGCCCGCGCGCGGCAACACAGGCCCCAACGCAGACAAAAAAAAAAAAAAAAAAATTAGCTATACTCTTCCTGGATGTGGATGATGGAAAGCATAGACAGTAGTACGTGTGGTTCCCATGTGACTACTTAAGTTTAAATTAACTCAAACAAAATTTAAAAATTGAGTTCCTCAGTTTCACCAGCCACATTTCAAGTGCTCAGCACCACATGTGGCTAGTGGCTCCTCTATGAGATGGCACAGACAGAGAAGATTTACATTATCACAGAAACTTCTACTGGACAGTAGTTGTCCAGAATCTAGACATGTGTCTATGTGTCCATGACCCAGACACATGTCATTTTTCTGAAAAACTACAGAGAACAACAACAACAAAATACACAAATAATTTTTATAACTTCAATACTGGATATTAGTATATGATAAGGATTGGAAAACTATGGCCCCAAATCCAGCCTGTTTTTGTAAATAAAGTTTTATTGGGACACAACCATGCTCATTTGTTTACATATTATCTGGCTGCTTTTGAAATGCAGTATCAGAATTGAGTTGTGACAGAGACAATATAACCCACAAAGCCTAGCATATTTACTGGTTGGTCCTTTACAGAAAAAAATTGCTGGCTTCTGATATATAGCATGAGATTGATTTATATTTATGGTGTTTATATTTGTTTTAAGTGTCTTTTGGCATAAACTCTACCTGTATAGTGAAAAGCAAGTGGAGGAAAATAAAATTCTTATTTTCAACCCAGAGATATTCACTGTTAACCTGATGGTGTATAACCTTCTGGTCTTTTTTTTTCCCCCTACGCTTATATTTTTTAATGCTGTAAAATGTGTAGTGTGTTAAATGTTATGTTTTTCAAAATTGGGATTACAGGGCGCAAACTTTTTGAAATTTCTCCTCTACTTCCAATACTTTGCATTTTCTTTCTCAAGATGAAATATTCTATGATGTGATTTTTTAAATGGCTGTATTTTATTGCTTATATGGTTCTATAATAATAATTTATTTAATCAGCATCCTGTGGATAGGTATTTGGATTGCCGACAGTAATTTCTGAGTGCTGAGTTTTCATTGTTTTATCTTTTCCAGGTATGTATCCTCTTTCACATTCTATAAGTGAGTAATTTTAAGTTCCTAAAAAACATTCTTTAAACCATATTTCTTTAATTGTAAAAATCCACCCAAACCAGTATCTTTGAATCACTCCTAAATAAGATTCGAAATTCAGCACAGTTTTACTTTCTCCTCCCTTTCTTCTCCAAATTTGCTTATGTTATCTGGGTTTTAAATCCCAATAATTGTAATCCAGTGTTTTTACATTATATAGTTTTGCATTCAAGGATAAAATTTGACATTCGTATTTGGCTTATAAGGAGGTTTACTTACTTAGACTTATCTCTATGCTTAACTTATTTCAGTGTGCATCATCAGTTCTTTTATATTTTGGCTTCTTCATTCTTAAAATCTTAATTTTGTTTAATCACTCGGTTGATTTAATTACATGAAGTAACTTTTTTTAGAGGAAAGATAGGTAATAAACATATATATAGATTCCTTGTGTATGAGAATAATTTTGTGTTATATTTACACAAAAAAGGCAAATGGCTTTTCCCTTTAGAACTTTATAGATCTGATTTAATTATTTTTCAGTTAGAGTTACGGAAGGGAAGTCTGAGGTGACTCAATTATTTTTTCTTTTATAGGCAACCTATTGTTTCCTATTTGAATGTTTGAGGGATGTTTTCTTCATTCATATACTTTTTAAAAATTGCAAAAGTTAATGTAAGTGAAAGATCCCTTTTCATTGATTTTTTTTCTAGTTCATGATGAATCCTTTCAAATGGAGGATAGCATATCTATATTTCTTCAGCCTAAGGTAGTTTCCTTTATCTTTTATTATTGCGTTTGTGTTACTTATTCTAGTATTTTCTTCAGAAACACTACCTTTCTTTTTTACTTTTCATTCTTTATTTTTCCTGTTCCATTTTTTCTTTTATATTAACTCTCATTGTTTTCCCCTCTGTTCCACTGCATTCCGACAAAGCATTTCAAGTTAATCCTGCTATTCATTGACTTCACTTTAAATTTTATTATTTCTGCTCTTTATCACTATCATTGTGAGCATATTATTGTTTTTGTTTTCCTGCAGTTTTTCCTTATCTTACCATCTTTCTCTTCATATCATTCTGCTGTCTTCTTTGCATGTTGTCTTTCTAACAGAGGCATTATCTTGTATCCGTTTGAGTTTCATCTTTTCTTTTCTTCTCTGTCCCTAGACAAAATATTTTCAGAAGTACACTCCATCTTTTAGTCTTCAAGATGTTTTCCCCTTTTTCTTGTTTGGCTGCATTTGCCCGTAGACCTTACGATATGTATTGTCCTTCCTCTTTGAATGAGGCAAGATCTATATAGACTCAGTTTGCCAAATGACGGTCTTATCACTTTACCTGCTCTTGGCCCTTTTCTCTGTCCACTTGGTAGATGGTTAATGCTCCTCATTTCTTCCATTTCTTCAGAGAGGGGCATACTGAAGGGTACAACTCTAGTGCAAATCCCCTTATATAGTAGGCATCTCAGCTCCGGAGATTCTGAGTTCATTTGCTCAGCTCATTGGTACTTTTAAACAATGGAATGCACAGAGAAAACTACAATTCCCAGAATGCCCCATGAGGGTTCCTCTTTTCTCTGTCTTCTCCTCCCACAAAGCACTAGTTCCTTGTGGAAACTACACTTCTCAGGATGCAACGCTCCACAGGTACCTCTTCTGTATTATTTTTTGGGAAGGGGAGACTATAGAAAGTCACCTTTTTTGAAGAGGATATAAAAAGTCAGTGTTTCTGAAGGGAATTTAGGAAGTTGTGGGAATGCTGCACTGTGGCTCCATGAAGGAGCAGCATCTGTACAGTTTTCTTGTTGATAGGTACCCTTGATTTCCAGATTTGGGGTCAGGGGAGAGGTAGAAAGTATAGTCCTATACCTTCTTTGTCAATCCCTCCCTTCTAATTCTCTGAAGTCTCCTGTTTCATAGAGGTGGATCCTGCGGATGGCGCAAAGTGAAATTTGGGTATCTAGTCTCATTTAATACATAGTGGAGCTTCTTTCTGGATTCTGGAATTAGATTGACCTTCATGTTGGTTTTTGCTTTTGGGAATTTTGATGTTTCCCAGTGCCATTATAGTCTTTTAGTTGGAAGTTAGGAGAGGCTGCACTGGGTGGGTGATTACTAGCTTAATAGTATTTTCAGCTGAATGCTTGACTTATTTCTTCTAAATTAGGATTTCTCAGGCGGCTACTTGTTTATCACTTGATCACTCCCCCTTCCAACACCAGCAGTGCTATTGCTGAGATGCTCCATGATTTCAGCTTTCCTTTTAATGGGGTACTGCCGACGCTTGCCACTCAAGGGGCCATCCCTTTCTCTTCTCTCTGCACAGTTCAAACCACATTTGAAAAGAACATTCAAAAACAGGGTTATATAGTGATTTTGTCAAATCTACAGTTCTTGGTGAGAAAGCATGAAAGAAACCTCTGATAGCAAGTAAAAAAGTGAATCCTTTTCCTTGTATGCTTTGGCTTGACAAAGGGATTACAAAGCTATTGTTGGACCACAGGCAGCTCAAAACTAAGAATTTCCTGTTTGTCCTGCTGAAGTTTTGAAGGGCTTTCTGAATCAAAAGGTCAGTTTTGCATTGAGGCCTTGCTATAATTACACAGTGTGGTGACATCTTGACTCAAGAGACCTGGGTGGGTGTAACCAGTTTTGACCAAAGTGGGAGATCAGCGAAGGAGAAAAAAAGATGATGTGAAGGCTGAATTTAAGCTACAGCCTCTACTTCATCGCTGTGGAGCACTTACTAGGAAATAATTTCTTATTGAGAATTAATGTTGACATACAAATGCCAAGAGAGGGGTGCCAGTGAGGCTTGGTAGTTATGGAAACATGTCTCATTAATGAGAAGTGTAAAGTTATTCATAGATATGTACACACAGCACTGCTTACTAAAAAGCTTGAATGGTGCCGTTATACTTTACTTCAAAGTTGGCAAGGTAGGTCTAATCAGTGGATCGCTCTCTGTTTTTACTTTACCCACAGGTTTTTATTTTGTGGTTATGACAGAAACAGCGAGGGATTAAATTTGAGTTTCACTCCAGCTCATGTCATCTCTCTGAGCCTTTTCTCCGCATCTGTAGAGAAAGGAGACCTCGATGGCTCCTTCCAGCTGACATTGTCTGATTCCCTGTAAAATGCACGTTGGACACACAAGGTGGCTTTTTCACGAGGTGGAAAGGCTTGCTGTTGTGTGGTCCACCATGTTAAATAGCCCACGAGCAGCGGGGATCTAGAATTATTTGCTGTGCTTGTTCTCTGGGGCATGTTAATGAGCTCTGGCACACTGGAGCTGCTGAATCTTTCAGGCAAGTCCTGTTCCCCCTGTAATATGTTCTGAGATAGCACATTACGGAAATGAAGATGTATTTTCATGGACTTTATGCTATAAAATATTTATGCCCTGGCTTTGGTTATAGAAAGTATTTTGCAGTGTAGGTCATCTTCTCAGAAAAATGTTCCACTATGAGAACAGCTTCTAGAGCCCCTGTGGATCCTTAGGGTAGGTGCATCAGATGGCCCTACAGAACCGGACACTGTCAGGGCAAATGCCTGAATATAAATGGATCATGCATGACTTAACCCTTAAAGAAGATTTGGCGTGAATAGAATTTCCAAGATGTATAATTAACTCTTTTATATTAATGAGAAATATAACCTCTAACGATGTTAGCTGTCTCAGGGTATAGTCTACTAAAGTTTAACTCTTTCCTTCCTCCACACGGAGGACTGTTCCACTGTTCGAATCTGTCAAGGTGCACAGGGGAGGGAATGATCAGACCTGCTGCTCCCTCTGTCTTGTGGTTCCTCTCCCTTCTCTTGTGCTCTTCTGGGACAGTTGATGTCATAACTATTATTGGGTCTCTACACTCACATTCTGGCCGTGCTGCAGGAGGTCTGCAAAAATGTGTAACCTGATTTCTGCCCACAGAAGACTGATCATTCAGTTGGAGAGTTAAGACATGTCTTAAAGAAAGAAACAAAACAGCATACAATGAGATGTGTTGTGTGCAATATGATTGGATACTAATTGATGTGATGTTGATAATGAGTATGATTGTGCTGACAAAGAGTAAGAATTAAGGCCAGGCTGGGGAAGTGAAGGAAAGATTTTTGGGCAGGTGGGATTTTAGCTGGCATGTGAAAGATGGCAAGGTTTGGGGCAAGTAGGAAAAAGGAAGAACTGGGCGAGATTTACCAGCTGCTAGAAGTAGAAGAAAGGCCCTTGACAGCCATGCCAGCCAGGATAGACTAGGTAATGCTGCAGTAACAAACATGCCCAGTTCTTAGCGGCAAATCACACATGTGTGTTCAACTTCAAGGGGGAAGTACATTTCTCCTGTGCATCTGGAAGGAGGAGAATAGGCAGTGTCAGTGAGCAGCTCTGAGAACACCAACTGCATGCTGAGGACGAGAGAGGCCGTGGAGAGCAGTGAATAGCACAAGGACACTGCAGACATGTGCCTAGATTTGAAAGTTCTATCACTGACCAGGTGGGTGACCTTTGGCAAGAGACTGTGTCTACAGAATGAGATGAATTATTCTGATCTAGCCAGGTGGTTGTGAGGACTACACGTGCAGGTTAAATATTGATTTATCTAGTTATTACCTCCCCCTCTTGACAGCTTTCTATTTTCTGTTCTAATTCCACATGATGTCTACTGTACCTCTTGCTCTTGAGTCCCAAGAAATAAACCCGTAACCTTGCAATAAATTTCCATTCTTTGCTTAAGCTAGCCCAAGTAGATTTCAGCCAAGGCCTCTGCTGGTCCACGGGGTGCCTTTGCAAAGTAGAAAAAGATATCTCCTCTTCCGTGGGACTACACGGGTTCATGGGCATTCAGTCACGTTATGTGAATTAAGAAAAGCTCTCCAGTCCTTTTGATAGCCCTATGCCACGATGTATGATTTGGTAGCAGAGCATGGGCCAGATTTCAGCCCCACTTCTCTTTGGTGGATGCCTTTGTACAGTGAACAACTTGTACAACCCTATGTGGTAGCCTTGGCTTTAGCTCCTTTTAACAGATTCCTGAGAAAGACAGTAGTCCATTTATGGTCCAGCTTCCCTTCACAAGAGAAGAGAGAACTTTTTTTTTTTTAACATCTTTATTGGAGTATAATTGCTTTACAATGGTGTGCTGGTTTCTGCTTTATAAAAAAGTGAATCAGTTATACATATGCCTGTGTTCCCATATCTCCTCCCTCTTGCGTCTCCCTCCCTCCCACCCTCCCTATCCCGCCCCTCTAGGTGGTCACAAAGCACCGAGCTGAGCTGATCTCCCTGTGCCGTGCGGCTGGAGAAGAGAGGACTTTTAACCAGTGTGTCATCCATTCTTGGGAAGGTACACTGCACATAGATTCCCAGCATATGAATTCCCAAGAAAATGACTAAGAAGCGTTAGGCTCTGACGATCTTAGACTCTCCTCACTTATCTGCTATGTTTGGAATCAATAGTATAGTTATTTATAAGCAATTCCCACTGATCTTAATGAGTTTAATGAATAAAGAATGAGTATAATAAGTGAGCTTAACTTCACCAAGAAATAATTTCTTATACAAAAGAAGTTTGATATTACACTACCACCAAATATAATATAATTAAATCACATTAATTCTCTTAGGGATAATGCAATTGCCTGTGCGGTGCATAGATAAGAAGCTGAAAGCAAATTTCTGGTATGCCTTTGAGTAGAATTTGTGTAACTTTAAAAATAACGTGGGAAAACAAGGCCAATATTGAGAGGATTTTCTAAGGTATAGGAGTTATTTTCATTTGCATTACTTCCTGGAGCAGTGTCTAATTTACTGGTCACAGTTCATAGGATAAGGTTAGAGAGGTGAAGTTGGGAAAATATTGGCCTCAGCTTTCTCCTTGGTCTGTGGAGGGAGGAGAGAAAGGGGAGTGACACTTTTTGTGTGGACACAGGTCTGCATGCCAAGGGGTGGCATCTCCTCTTTGGGTGCACTGACCCTGTGAAAGCCTGAGAGTGTGGTAGGCTGAATAAGAGACCCCCAAGATGTCTACATCCTATTCTGGAGGTCTTTCATTACAACCCTGCTAATTTGTGCTTGAGTGGAGTATCAGAAGGATTGTGTGTAGGGAGATTGCTTTAGTAACCCAGATTCGAATCCCAACAAATAAGGTCATCCACCCAAAGCAGTGGTGGTAGGCTTGGCCCAGGAACTGAGGCATATAAAAATAGTTATGGAGAAGTTTTAAAGAAGAAAACAGATGTAGTTTTGAAATTGGGATGGGATCTGTTTTGCCAGTGACTGTTTATATGGGTGTAGTCAAATCAGACATGCTTGAAAGATTTGCTTCTTATAATTCACTGCAACTTTTTACGAATGGCAGGGTTGCACCAGTATGGGCATGGCTTACTTTAAGAAAATCTAATATTTATAACCGCACAAATTTATAAACAGATGAATTAGGGGATGGATATTTCCATTGTAAAAGGATTCACTTATGGGGTTCTCTTCCAGGATATTTAAAATATGACTTGACTTAACAAATATGGTTTGCCCATGTGTTTTCAGAAATGCATCTGAGAAAAGTATGAACACA
The DNA here is from genome assembly GCF_003031525.2 of Neophocaena asiaeorientalis asiaeorientalis. Taxonomy (NCBI): domain Eukaryota; kingdom Metazoa; phylum Chordata; class Mammalia; order Artiodactyla; family Phocoenidae; genus Neophocaena; species Neophocaena asiaeorientalis. Next base: position 4,573,749 of record NW_020175039.1, on the reverse strand, counting down.
CACACACGCTCTCTACTGGGTGTAGAGTCTTCATTAAAGTAGGTAGATGGCACATTATGTCTCAGGATGACTATACCTGCTACAGGCTTGTTCTTACTGCAAATAGCTCACTTGACGGTCAAGAACTGGTTGTCTTTGGGAAAGACAATCTGCCATGGGCTCTGAATGTCCCTGTACTTTTGCGGGATATGCAAATATCTGACTGTTCTTCACCTGGACCATTTCTCAGGGTGGTGTTTACTGTGAGTACACTTGAGGGACATGGTAATGTCTCTCTTTGGGATAAAGAACAACTTTGCTTACTGCTTACCAGCAAGCAGCATGGTCCCTAAGCTCAGTGTTCCTCATCTATGTTGCAGATCCACTGTGTGCACAGCACCCATCTGGGCCCCCAGCTTTCCTCCAGAGGGCCTCGAGGGCAAGGGGGACTGACACACATGCTGATGCTTAAGCTCGTTGCTGGGTCATGAATAATAACGCCTTTTGTCTCTAACCCAGAAGTCCCATGTCTTCTGCCAGCACCCACGAAACAGTAACCAGCTAACTTATTAGCTTGTATATAAGGTAAAATAAAACCCCAGACTTGACAGTTATTTCAATTTGATTTGATCTATTTTGATCAATTTGAGCAAATTGAGCAAATTTCAATTTGATCTATACCTGTGGATTTTAGATTATCTGGGCACTTTGTTGACTTGATATAAAAGGCATCTCTTATTTTATCTTCCCATCCTTTATTTACTTAGGACTGCGTGCTAAAATAATAGTTATTTGATTGTCATAGGTCTCAGCCATAGCAGCTGGTGTTTGGCTTAGATTTTTATGGTTGTTTTCTTTTATAGTTAGAAAGGGAAATTTTTTGGTGCTATTGAATTGACATCACATTCTCCAAGTGAAACTCTCAATTATACATGGAAGGAAGAAACTCATGCTTATTAAGGAAACTGCACATTGGACTGAGCTTGTATGTGGGATTTGTGAACTGATTGCATATGTAGGAAGTGTATTTTAAAGGTATCTTTAAAATGCTCCATATGTGGTTACCTGTGCTGTGTGTGCGCTACTAGGATGTACATATCTACCTGGACCACATGACAGATGGTGCTTTGTGCTCTGACGATTAGAATTCAGCCTCCAGGGATAGGTTGCTCTTATTCCCTGAGTTGGGGTCAAGTGCCTCATTGCTTAGATGGATTTCTACCAGAATATTTGGTAGAAGTGAAAGACACTACTTTGGGGTTAGAATATATGTATGGGTGAATTTGTAGATCTGATTTGTTGCACATATTTGTGAACGGACACGGCAGTGAGCTGAATTTGTTTTAAGCGAACTCTAGAAATGATCCAAACGAATGCCATCCCCTTCAAATTAGCCCCTTGGGAATCTATATGTTATTCCCAAATTATTGCCAATATTATGACTCAAACTCTCCTGTAACTCTCTTTATGGAGGTGTGTTCAGAGTCTGAGGTCCAGTAGTGATCAACCTTTGTGCTTTTCTTTCCCATCCTCTTACATTTAGCTTCATGACCGAACCATCCTGGCATGTCAATACTGACAGGACTCTGTGAGATGTTGCCAACTGCACACCTGATTAGAATTGGTCCCAACCAGCTGATCTTTATTATTTAATTCATAGCTGCAAGCTCTGTGAAAAGCCAGGTCTTTTAATACAGGTGAGGCTATTTTAATGACTGATGGCTTGTTGGTCTCAGAATTCTGCCGTGTTTCTGGAGACATGTCCTTTTTTTTTTTTTTTTCCCGTGTTCATGATTATAGAGCAGGTGCAGGGACCTTGGACATCATTTGGTCCAGTGTTTCCCAAATTTTGGTCATTATGTGTCATGATTTTGCAATATATATGAGCAACTGTGTTATTATTTACTTATTTTCTTAAAATGAACTCACTCGGAAAAATAATAAATTTATTTAAAAAGGAGACTCTGTATTACTGCTAGAAACTATAATCCATTTGACATGAATACAAGATAGCCATAAAATAAATATGCTAAAAGTAAAATAATGTTATTAAATTCTAACTATATACCGGTTCTTTGAACCTGAGCTCTAGTTTTTGTTTGCTAACAAGGAGATTAGCAAGTGCTGGATAGATGTTAAAGTCATATTAAGCCTGTGATGGGTTATTGCATCTGAATTCCTTTATGCCTCCCTGTATCTACACCTTTGGGTAGTCCCCTCCCACAATGACTCTGGTTTTGGCCATGTGGTTTGCTTTGGCCATTGGACAATAGCAAATGTCATGCTAGCAGTGACTTGAAAAGTGCTTACACATTGGCGTTTTCCCTCTGTTGCCGTTCTTGGAACTTTTGACCAGCACGTGAACAAGCCCAGGCTAGCCTGCTGGATGATGAGAGTCACATGTCCCAGTCACCCCATCGCCCAGCCAACAGCTGACCAGTGACCAACATGTGACAGGCTAACGCTACTCAGTCTGCTGGCACTAAATGCAAAGTGAGCTCAGTCAAGACCAGCGGAGCCTGGCTCAGGTCAGCAGAACCAGTAGACCCATAGATGTGAGAGCACTAATAAATGATTGTTATGCCACCAAAACATGTCAGCGTGGTTTTTTACTCAGCGAAAGTTGACTTAGACCCCAGACTGTGGTGCAGCAGGGCAAGTCGCTCAGGCAGGATCTTTCCCACAGTTCATAAAATATGTAGAAGTTCAGTCTTTGTGGGTAGTTAACATTCACCAAAGTATTCTCTGTAAGTTCATTTTATTGGGGGCGTGATGCCCGTCTCTATCTTCTGTCAGTGAGACCATCTTCTGGGAATGCAGAGAGTTGAGATTCCCTCCCTTCTTCCTCCTCATTGCACTATGATCCTAATGCTGGTTTTCCCGTGCAGGGGTGAGTGACATTGGTGCTCAGTGAATTACGGCCTTCTGCCCTTTCAGCAGTCAGAGCAGCACTTCCTCTTCTTGGCTGTGTTAGTCATTATCCATTTACAGTCATTTGCATTTTGAAATCCTTATCCTGCTGCATCAAAGTATTAATGGGGGGTGCAGGGCAGCTCCACCAAGGCAATTTGTGTGGCTTCCAGAAACCTCCTCCAGATAATCCCCCCAAATCTGTCACTGTGGGGACCCCAATTTGTTTGATTACCTTTTTCCAACAGATGATAGAGTCACATCCTTAGACTTCTATTTTTGTTGCTTTCCTTTGGTTAATTCTATTAGTGGCTTACTCCGGACATGAAAGTCGTTTGCTATTAAAAACAAATGTCATCTCAAAAGGAAAATCCCAAGGCTGCCTTTCCTTCTGATCTCTGCAGCAGCAGCAGCAGCAGTCTGGATGTTCACATCAAAAGTGCTGCTTTGCATTAATTGTCTTTTGCCAACCCGAAACTCTTTGGGAAATAATGCCTCAGACTGAAGAAGAAAAAGAGGTCGTGATTAACTTTGGGGATTGGATGAATTTGAAGCTGTCCCTTGGACTGTATCTGGATGGCACAACCAAACATGATGCCAACCCTGAAAATCTGGTTGGTGAGTTTGTCAGTGACTCCCAGTTGCCTTGGAATAACATTTCACTCTTTCTTCCTCAAGTGCTGATTTGTTGAAGCCACCAACGTGCTCATCTACAAAACCACATTTCCCAGTTTCCCTGCAGCTAGGTGGCCATGTGGCACAGTTCTGGCCAATGATATGTGAGTAGCAATCTCCTGGGGATTTCTAGAAAAATTTTTGCTTTCTTAATATAGGCATTGTTTTTCCCTTCTTCTAGCCCCATTTTTTCTCCCCTCCTGCTTGGAATGCCTATGCAATGTCTGGAGCTGGAGCAGCCATCTTGTGACCATAAGGGAAAGAGCAAGAGAATTGCAGAAACTTTTCTCTGATGCACTTTACCACCAAACCAATGCCAGGAACCTTCTACCTCTGGACTTCTTTCATGAGGAAAAATAATCCCCCATTTATCCACATCACTGTTAAGTGGGCTTTTTATGTGCAGCCAACTTGATCTCTGGGTGATACAGTGTGCTGCTGTGTCTTGGGCTAAAGAGTTATCTGGAGCTGGATAGAACTATGAGCCAGGGCAGGGGAGGGAAGCCCAGCACGGCAGAGAGCCCTGTCATTCCTGTGCTTGTGTCAGACTGGGCCTCTTCTCATATTCTCCCATGATTTATTGGTGTTCTGGATAACTTGTCAGAGGGATTCCCTGGGTTTCTGTGCCCTTTTGGGGAATTGTATTTAATGAAGATCTGCTTTATTCATTTCCTAGTTTTCCATTTCTTGAGAGAAAAAGGAGGCTCTGAATAAGATAATGATATCCTAGTGCCTATTAGGAGAGAACTATGTGAGTTGGGGAGGGGGAAGGATACATTTTTTGTGAATTGAACATGTCATTTTGTACACAAGGAGTCATTCCGAGTGAGGACAGATACACTCCAAAACCTAGAAATGTGGCTGGATGGAAGGATCTCTTTTCCTGACGTACTTTAAAAAAATCTGTTTCAGAATGTTCAAGTTATTATTTCCCACTGCACTCTGAAGCTTGAGCGTCTCCTGTGGTCTCTTGAAATAGTCCTGTCCAGATATGGGTGTCAGAGTGTCAGTGGGGGGGTACTTGTACTACAGCATGGTGGGGAGCTCCTGGCTTTGCGGCAGCCCTTTGTGGAATCCCCTCATGTCCTTGGGTCCAGATTTAGAGAAAGACAGCTGGTGTGGGCAGGTTCCCAGGGGATGCAGAGGGACCAGCCTCCTCATGAGGAGAGCAGAGGACCCCTCTCTGGATTCGTTCTAGCATCTCTCAGGCTAGACCCAGAGATTTCTTGTTTACTCCCAATTGCTTTGGCTATTCTGTTCACACAGCTTGACACAAAATGCACCTCCTTAGACAGTGAATAGGAAGCAGGATAGTATAACAATCGAGAACCTAGTTTTTTGATTTCTCTGGAAGATCTGGGTTCTGCCCTATTTCTGCCATTTATATGCTGGCTAACCTCAGGTAAGTTACTTAGCCTTGGTTTCCAAGAGGAACCTTGGTTTCCCCATCTATACCATTAATTATTCATAGTATCTGCTGTTGCTGCATAATAAACACGATCTCAGGGGCAGCCAACAATAACCATTTAATTCTTCCTCACGTATGGCTGGTCAGCCGGGGCAGGGCTTCAGATTGCTAAGGAGTGATCCTCGGACCCAGGTTGTGGGACTGCTCCATGTGAGTTTTTCTGGGGCCCAGGCTGGGGGACAGGGGCTACCAGAAGCGTGTTCTTCCCATGGTGGGGTTCTGAAGCTTCCAGAGTGATGAGCGGGAGCCTGTGATCCTCCTTAGGCTTGCAACTCAGGCACTGTCCCTTCTCCCATCATTCCATTGGCCAAAGTCAGTTACATGGCCGAGCCTTATGTCTCTGGAGTGGGAAATATGTTTCTGCTGTAAAGGGAGGTGGAAATGAATATGGACGGAATGATACCCTAGTTACCGCTCCCAGCTGAAACAGATGTTTGGAGACTTAGTGAGATGACGGTGAGAGGCATTTGGCATGGAGCCATGCACATAGTAAGTACTCATTAAATGCTACTGCTGTTGTTACCATGATGTCTGTTACTGCTGCACTCCTGTCCTCAGCGTGGAGAGATGGGGACTCTTGAGAGGAATGCATCCAGGAGGCTGTGTGCTGTTCAAGACCTTGCTGGCACGAGAATCAAAGCATCATTTCCTTCTTTCCAGCATGCGGCATTTCCCCCTTTGACCTCAAATGGGCCTGTGGAAGCTTCTGAAAACTTCAGGGGGTTGTGATATGTGGTGACTTTTGTACATCGTGTTCCATGTAAAGCACGTTCCTGCCCATTCTCACTTGACCCTCTCAGTTATCCTGTGGAGTAAACTGAGAAGCCCTTGCCATTGTCATTTTATGGAGAAGGGTACAGGTTGGGTTGAACCCAAAGTCCCTTTGGCCTTTAAACTAGTGATTGGATAACAAAGTGTCATTTCCATGACAAGGGCATTAGTCAAGGTGTATAGGAATCAACCGTAAAGATTTGGAACTTCAGCATCTATTTCTTTATTCATTCACTCACTCATTTAACAAGTGGACATTTATGGAGCCCCATCGTGTGCTCTATAAGCTTTGTGGTGAGTGCCTTAGATACATCCTGTAAGGAATGGAGGGTAGCTCCAGGCCCATTTGGGGTTCAGAGACTGGCAGGGAATTGGGGGTGAGGGCCAGAGTCAGGAAGCCCGAGCTTGCTCGTCAGTCCTCATCACTGTGTGTCGCTCATGCACCATATGCAGTCTCCTCCCACCTCTCCTTAGAGTGCGCACTAGGTCCAACTAAACTACTCCTTCAGGAGGTGTCGGTGCAGTTCAGGGTCCCCAGAGGGGTCCCAGACGTCTCCGGTTCCCCAGGTCCACACAGTGACCTGCTTGGAGATGCACATAGCCTGTCACTCTAATAAGCACCAGAGATGATGGGTAGCAAGGTCTGAGGCCCAGCGTTGGGGGTCAGGAGTCTGGGTTGCCGCACTGACCCGGGGGCCAGCTGGCAGCTTGGGAGGCTATCTGGCCACACCCCTTCCCACTTCCTTTCCATTTTACTGTCTCTGAGATGGGATTTGTGATACACTGGATGGAGAGGTTCTTGATTAATTAGTTCCTTATTCTCAAACCTTAGCTAAAGCTCACAACAGTTTTAGCCTCAGGGGTGGCTAGGGACTATTTATCCCATTTTACAGATGAAGAAATAGGCTCAGGGTAAGTGGGTAAGTGGCTTGTCCACTGTTCTGCTAGAATCCCCGCTGACCCCACAGATCCTTTCTAGTCTCCAGATTCTGTGATGGGTTTCAGTTCACAGACACTCACTATGTGTTTTTCCTTGCAGCACCCCGAGCTTGTCAGTGCTCCCTTGTCTATAGTTTTGGGAAGAGGCCTGACGTGGAGGGGCAGACAAGGAATGTCTGTCTTCCCTTCTTTCTCCCAGAGAATCCTGATCATTTATCATGACTTCTTTGGCACTTTACCACTCCCACAACCCTGGATTTTGTAGGGGAAGGAAGGTCCAATTTAGGACGTGAGCTCATTGGAACCAGTCATGACCTGGGTTGAGCTGGACTCAACAGGCATGGCTGCTCTGCGCTGGGTGGCCACCCTTACATCTTCACCAGTCCTGACCCTTTGGCCTTTGGTCATCTGGCCTTGGCCTGCTGTGGACCTGAGATCTCTTGCTTGCTTTGTCAGTCTCTCTCTTACCCTCTTGTTGAAGGTCTTGACTTCAGGACTTTTTGCAAATAATGAAGGTATCTGGACTCTCTGGAATGTGCCCTCTATGCCAGCACTTTACTAAATGCTTTACAGCTGCTGTTTGCTCTAAGTGAATTTAATCGCTCCTCCTGTGATAGAGGTTCGTTCTCTTCGTTTTACAGGCAAGGAAACTCCGAAGCTCAGAAAGGTTATTTGTCTTTCTCAGGATTACACAGCTGGTAAACAAAGCTTAGTCTTTTCATCACGTAATTCTAGTCTTGTCCGCAATAGCTGCTGATATGGGTCAGGGATTTCTGATACGTTATTTGCAACCCTCGTAACAACTTGCCTTCTTATCCCCTTTGTTTGCCAGGTGATAGAATTGAGGCACAGAGAGGTTAAGTAACTTGCTCTAGTTCACACAGCGAGTAAGTTACAGTTATAAGGTTCAAGCCTGAGGCACCCTGACTCCCACACTCCTTTTTATTTTCTTTCTTGCCGAGAAAGCTCTCTTGGACTTCCCCATGATCTTGCTGAGCTCTTCTCAAACACCCGTGTGTGGTAGAAACTAATTAAAATGATGTCAAGAAAGAGGTGATGGGGAAAACAGGTCTCATTTAAAGGGGGTGCACGTGTGTGTGGTGTGTGGAGGGAAATAGATGGTGGGAAGAGAAAGCTCATCCCCGGTTGTGGTGATTGGTGGACTGACTGGAAGACCCTCACACCTTCTTCTTGAGCATCTCCTGTTGGCACCGCCTCCTTTTCTAGCCTTTGACTTCCTGAGTCTCTGGTCAGCAGCCATCACTCTGAGGACTGGTTCTCGTCTGGCTGAGCCCCTCTAACCTATGCCCCCAACCCCAAACCATTTGGGGTCTGCCTTAGCAAGGTAAGCCTGGCATACACAATAAAAGAAGAACAACAGCACACCACATGGCTTCTAGCACCAGGAAGTGATTCAGAGTCTTGCCTGGACCCCAGCGCAAGCCCAGAATATGCAGCAAAAGGAGATCACTGGGAAAGGGTATTAACTCATGGCAACCTTTAGTAGCACTGCTGTTGTTTTTCTCCTGCCTTGGGAAGAACTGCCTAATTTTTCTGACTACTCCGTATCTCTCCCACATAAACCCAGATGCTCAGGGCCAAAATCTGTCAGGGCAAAACAGACCCAGCTCACCCTGTGCTGTGAGAACCACTAGACTCTGTGCTTCTGCTAATCTGATTACATTTCCAGTCCAAACCATCTTCATTTCTCACCTCCTAATTGATTTCCCTGCTTCCACTTCTACAATTTGTTCTTTACTCAGCAGCTGCCCAGATCCTTCTAAATTGTGAGTCTGGTCATGTCACTCCTCTGCTCCAAGTTCCCTAATGGCTTCTCGTGTTCCTCCGAGAAAAGCCAAGTCCTCGATCACAGTGGCCTCTGTGATTGAGGGCGGGCGCCAGCACGCTTTTTTTGTAAAGGGCCAGATAGTAAATATTTTTGGCTTTTGTGGGTCACCGTCTCTGTGGCAACTACTCAACTCTGCTGTAGCAGGAAAGCAACACGGACAATATGTAAATGAATGCGCAGGGTTCTGTCCCAACAAAACTTTATTTGAAACGGGCAGTGGGTTGGATATGGCCTGTGGGCTCCAGTGCACTTAGCTCTGCTCCAGCAGATTGGGCTTCTGGTACGTCTTGGTCCTCATTACTTTCTGTTCTTGCCCTCTGATTCAGCTTCAGTGAGCTCTACAAATGCTCCAAGCCTCTGCTCGGGCCCTTGCAGCAGCTGTTCTACTGAGAACATTCTTCCCCAATATGTACGAGTGGCTCCTTTCTCCACTTTCTTCAGGTTTCTGCTTAAATGTCATTCCCAGGGAACCCTCCCTGACCACTCAATCTGAAATAGCAACGCTTCTCATTTTCTGAGCCACCCCCCCGCCCCATCCTCTTTACTCTGCTTTATTTTCTTTGCTAGACCTTGCCGCCAGCTGGCATATTTATTTATTTATTGAATGATTTAATGATTTCTTCAGCAATTATTACCGAGTGCCTCCTTAATGCCAGGCAGGTGCCAGACTCCCATCAAGAACAAAACAGACAAAGGCCTTCACTGTCACTGGACTTGAAGTCTAGCTGGGAAAGACAGACAATAGGAGTAGTGAAAATAAATATAAATGTGGCAGGTGGAGATAAGCGCTACGGAGGAAATTAGGCTGGGCCAGGGGACAGGTAGTGGGGGCTTGCCTTTGGTCTCCTCTGTCAGAATTTGCGGCCTGGCATCATTGCTAGGGTTTCCCAAGTTACAGCTGCAGTGACATTAACTCCCTTTGCTCTGCTTAGAGCCTGTTGCCAAGCTGGAGTGTCTGCTGGAGCCAATAGGGGGCGCCACAGACTGTGCAGAACTGGCTGTGCAGCGAGGTATGATGGGGACGGGGCAGCCAAGCTTCTGCACAGGAGGGAAAGGGAGGTGAAGATGCAGCGGAGGGATGGGGAAGTTGGAAGCTGTGGGATGTAACAGGATCTGAACACAACCTCTTGCACCGCCAGTGTTTTTCATGGAGCATTGCCTATACTCTGAGGCATTACGGAACAATGCACTTCTAAGTCGGGATGCTTAATAAATCAGCCAGGCGTGGATTATTATGCCGCAACGGAGCCGTTGTTGTGTCTTAGTGCTCAATTATATAGCACAGAAGCTGGGTCGGGCTTTCTATCATCTTGGACGTGTGGCAGCGATGGCCCGGCTCTAATTGCTCTACGTGGGGGTGGGTTCATTTGTGTCTTGGCAGAGTGACTCACTCACTTCCCTGGAATCACGGGCTCAGAGAACTCCAGACCTTGAAAGAGACCTTAGAGGTGATCCTGGTTCAGTCTGCTCATGCTACAGATGGGAAAATTGAGACTCACAGAGAGGAAGTTACTTGCCCAAGGTCATAAGATAAATAGCAATTGAGACTTCAAGTCAGGCTACTGATTCTGAGTCAGATACACACTTTACCACCCCAGACAGAGTGTCAGGACAGCCACTGCTTCCCTTCACATCTTTGTCTATGTTTGCAGCAAATGCCATGGACTGACATCCTCCTGCCATCTGATTCTGAAGCTAAACACCCAGAAGAAGCGGTGCCCCATTTACTTGAATACAAATGGGCAACCAGTTTAAAAACCACAGACTTCCATATTTTATGGATCCCTAGGGACTCAGTGAACTCATGCTCCCAGATTAAAGGAAGGAGGAAAACCGTACCCTTCTTGCTGAACTCTGCTGCCTGCTGGTTCCCCAGCACCCCAGCAGTCTCCGAGATGGAGATAGTCATATATGACAGCTGGAGAGCATTATCACTTGAAGGTTTTCATTCTGGCTTTTATATTTGATTTACATCGATCTGCATACAGTATGCTCTGGGCATTGTTTTCTGTTTCATTCCATTTTCACAGCCACCCTTCTCCAAGCTCAGTTGCTATTTTGGCTTCCTCAGCTCTGCTGGGTGAGATGAGTGCTTGGCTAGAGTTTGATCTGGAGAAACATCTGAAAGTTCCATCTCACGGGAGGGGCTCTGGGGCAGAGAGTGTCTGCTGAGTCAGCGATGTGTTATTTGGCCATCAGTTCCCTTAAGGTTCCACTAAAAAATCTGTCTATTGCAGTCCTCATTTGTCTCTCATACCTAGGACCATCTGTATGTGTAAATGCCCAGAGGGTAGCCTGTGTGATCAGAGTGACTCTCTGTGTCAGGGGCAAAGTGGCACCTTCCAGATGCCATGGAGAGGTGACCACCTTTTGGGCACTTAGATCAGTCCTAGATGGGAAATAGTGTTGTATAGTAAAGTACACAAAAGCACAACCACTTGTAGAAGATGCATGCATGTGTCAGTGTACACCAGACACGTGAACTAACTTACGTGATTGGACATGGGAACACGTTTGCATCTTTGAAAGTTTGCAACTTGAAGGTTCATATGTAGGGGACTCACTGTAGTCATAGGTGAGAAATGCAAATTAAAACCACAATGAGATGTTACTACCCACCCACTAGGATGGCTAAATTAAAAGGACTGATAATACCAAGAGTTTACAAGGATGTGGGTCAAGTAGAACTCTCATGCAGAGCTACTAGGAGTGTAAACTGGTACAGTCACATCAAAACATCACTTGACAAGCCCTCTAGAGGTAGACATATGCCTGTCCTGTGACCAAGCCATTCCATTCCCAGATCTTTCACTAAGAAAAATGAGTGCACATGTCTACCAAACACACGTACAGAAATGCTCTAGCAGCTTCATTCATAACAGCAAAATATTGCAAACTACCCAGATGGATAAAAGTAAGTTGGATATGCTCATACTGTGGAATAGTGCATGGCAGCCAGAAAGAATAAACTACTTATACGCAACAACACAGATGAGTCTCACCCATATAATGTGCAGCCAAAGAAAACAGACACAGGAGTCTATGCTGTAGGATTCCATTTACACGAAGTTCAAGAACAGCAAAGCTAGCCGATGGTGATAGAAGTCAGAATTATGGTTACTTTTGGGGAAGGGAGGTAGGCGAGGAAAGGGCCTGGGGAAGCCTCCTGAGGTGTTGGGAAAGTTAACCTATGTGAAAATTAATTCACTCCCTTAACTTTTGTGCACTCTACTGCGTGTCTATTATACCTCAGTGAAACTGAAGGAGGGAAAAAAGGACTCAGGGCCATTCGAGTAATGTCACAGGCCCCTTACTTCCAGGACTTGGTCTCTATTTCTAGAATATTGATCCCAGTTTGCTTTGTGGATTATGCTCTTCAGCATTTCCTGATACCAGCTTTGCCACCTGCCTAAGGGCTTGATGTTCAAACATGCCCCAAGCCTGCCACCAGCCTCTGTGTTTGTACAGTATACACACACTTTCAGGTTTGCCCAGCTTCAAGTTGAGCAGATGGTATCAGAGTTTGCCTGCAGCAAAATAGCTCTTCTGTGGCCTGCTTTCCCTACGCCCCAGCCTCCTAATCCCACACTTGGTAGTCAGGGTGAGATGGGAACTCCCCACGCCAGGTCCTCCATAAGCTACCCACTGCTGCTGTAGTTTCTAAGGGGCATCTGAAGAGGGAACACTCCGGGTCATGTGCACGCTCTTAGGAGCTGAGTAATAAACCGTGGGTAGTCCCAGTGAGCTGGACTGAGTAGAGCTATCCGGCCTCCTTTGGGCTAAGCTAGTGGCCAGCTAAAGGCCTAGAATAAAAAACAGATTCTCCTCTCCTTGGGCCCTCTCCTCTGGGACAGGGATGGCAAATCCTTCATGTATGGGCCAATCCATCTTCCCCTGGCTCCTTCCTACCCTGTGGCAGACATTAATAATCAATTACAGCAGTTTTCTAATAAGCCTGGATGGAAGAGCACTCCTAGGAAACACAAGAGACAAAGTGTGTGCTCAAGTTTCTGGAGAGGAGCTGCCTTCTTGAGTCCTAGCCAGGGCAGCATCTCCTCCCAAACAAAAGGCCACCCTAGACCTCTCTTCCCACACCAGCTGCAGATAAGAGAGGTGCAAGTTCTAGATTCTTAGAAGTAGAAGCTGAAAGAAGGATTTGCCTGTAAGAGACTTATTAAGGAAATGCTCCCAGGTTACAGAAGGGGAGGAAGGCAAGTAAGGGTGCAGTCTCAGGCAAAAGGTCCCCAGAGGTGGCTTCACTGTGATTGGTAGGGGCATTCTGGAGTGTAAGTTACTCTGGGAATTGTCCAAGGGAGCTGGGCTTGCACATCTTCTCACCTGCTGTCAGTCAAGGGCCTCCGGGAGAGAGAGGTTCCCAGGTACTCCTGGCCATCTGTGTGCAGGCAGTGCTCTAGTGGCCCAAGGGCAGTCCTCTGAAGATGAACCTTGGGGTGGGTGTGGGATGCACCCAAACTGCGGCACGCAGGAACAGCAAAACACAAACACTCTCTACTACTGAAGACAAGTCAAAAAGACAGAACCAATGAGAAAGGCTTCGTGCCAAGCAGCATAGTCTCTAATCCTTTCCGACTCTGGGGAAGAGTGAAGCGGGAGGAAGGTGATTGAGTTTCTCATGGTCGGTCCAATCCTGACCCCCACCGTAGTTGTCCCTAATGGATGAACAAGGTTGGAAGGGGCAGGGACACTGCCTCTGGATCCCCCCCATTACAAAGACACAAAGGGATCTCCTTGGGAGAGGCTTCTGGCTCCTAGCCCTCGTGCAAAATCCATGCGAATCATGATCACTTCTGTTTTCACAGCAACATACAATTTCAGTGCTTTCATGCTCAGGACTGTATTTTCATACTCTGCGAGGTGGCAGGGGCTTTTATTTCCATCAGTCACGTAATATAAAGGATTGGTGCTCTTTCCAGTATACTTCTATGTGCCGCTTCTCCAATTAGTTTGTATTTTTCTCTAGAGCTGACCCTGACTGTACATATCCACAGCTGAACTGGGGGGCAGGGCTGGTGTCATTTCCCCACCTTTAAATAGTCCTTTCTCTACTCTAATAGAAAGATGCTTTTTTCTTTTGTGCAAAAAAGATGGGGACTCTGGACATCTGGCCCTAGTGTCGGCTCAGCCTGCCTGATGGCTGTTAAAATTCTTTAACCTCTCTGGGCCTCGGTTTCCTCATTTGTAGTGTAAAGAGGTTGGCCTAGATTACAACTCCAGTCCTGTTCTGAAATTGTGTGCACACGTGGCTCCTGGTTATGGGAATTGTGTTTCTTTGTTCATTAGGAACAAAGAGCGAGACTCAGATTGTAAAGGTTGCTACTGTTTTTTGGTTTCGATAACTTAATTTTTAGGTAACATTTTTCTTTAAGAGGAGGGAGCTGACGGGTGTAAGGGAACCTGTTTTTTCTTTTCTTTTTTCTTTTAGACATTAAAGCCCCTGTCTTCAGGGAAGAAGAGGCTGTTGGATGTGTTCTGAATGTTTCAAATCAAAGCCTGCCAAGGGATAGAGAGCTATAGGTTTCAATAAGCACCTTCTTTCAGTAATTTTAAGAATTTCACTTATGAGGATAATGAAAACTTCAGAAACCCTAGGAGACATACCAGAAAAAAATATGGTTCATCAGTGGAATTTTCCTAAATATTCTCTCTCCCTACTCCGTTTGTCCATCAGGAGGGTCTCCTCTGCAGATTCTGATGTTTTCTACACCTTAATTGGATCTTTGGAAGCTTGAGACCTTGAGAGCTTGAGTCCCCTCCCCCGCTAGCAGCTCCCCCCCCCCTCTTCCCCGCAGCATCCAGGCCCACTGTTGACCACCCTGGCTCCTGGGACCCGAGTTGCCCTCTGCTCGTGGCAAATGTTTCCACCAGAAGCCCAGGCCTTGCATACCAAATGTTTGTTGCTTTGCCTCCTGCTTCTCTCAGTGTTGCTTTAGTAAAAACGAAGGTGCGAATGCAGTCTTTCTGTGACCAGGTGTGCGGATTTCTTTTAGCTATAGAATCTGCACCCACCCTGGGGTTTGTGGGCCTCAGTTAGGCGATAAGTGCCCTGAGGGCGGTCTGTACATGCAGGCCCTGCCATATAGAGTGTGCCCTGCTCCTAGTTGGGAGAGAAATGGGTATAGAGCTGACTTCCCTTTGATAGGTTTTCTTGAGATTTTGCCAAAATTCATTCCTAGCTATTTAAAGATTAAGAAAAGAAGTACATTACTGAGAACTTAATTTGATGTAATTTCAGGCAAAAAAAAAAATGCATACGTTTAGAAAAGGCAATGTGAAATCCTTAAAGACCCAGTTGAAAGGACGAGTTGATGTTTAATTAAAAGCAGTGGGCATGGATGGATTCTGTACATTTTTTAAGGATCAAGTTACCTGGAAAGAAAGAAAAATTGTGGGATGGGTATAATGTAAACAAAAAGCAGAGTTCAAATTAGGACTTTAAGACATTAAAATCAAAAGAAACTCTTCAAAAAGAGTGTCCATCTTGGGTATTAACCTCCAACATTGAAATGAAAACAATTTTGAAAAGCTTTAAAACAAAAGGCAACCCACATTTGGGCATCCTTCAGATCTCTTGGCCTCCAGCTTTTTGTGGGAAGCTATGGTTTCCCATCATTTGCTTGCTGGGTCAAACATGTATTCCCTGCCATGTGCACCTAGAATTTCTTACCAAAGCCACGCTGATTTGAAAGAGGATACTTTATGGCTCTTGTACAGTGTGTGTGAAGCCAGTGTAATGGCTGGAAAACACAGAGCAGAAGCCAAGACACTTAGTTTCTTGGTCCTGTTTCTGTTTCTCACTCACTGAGTGAATTGGGGGAAATTACTTTCTTCCTCTGAGACTCAGTTCTCTCGCTATAAAATGAGACCCTTTTCAGCGCCGTCCAACAGAACTTTCTGTGATAAGGGAAATGTTCTATAGAACATCCAGTAGAGTAGCTGCAAGACACATGTGCTGTGGAGCCCTAGAAACGGTGCTAGTGTGTCTGAGGAATACACAGTTTAATTTTATTTAACTTCCGCTGGTTTAAGTTGCCGCACATAGCTGGAGGCTAGCACATTGGATGGAGCAGTTCTAGATGGTTGCTGAAATCCCCTCCGGTTGTAACATTCTGCAGTTCCATCCTTGGTGTTCATTGCTAATCAATCAAACAATCCTCAAACCATAATTTGGGGCCTTGCCTGATCCAGGTGCAGTTTTAATTCCTAGGGAAACAAAGATGATAAGGCAGAGTCCTTGTTCCTTAAGAGCTCACAGTCTCGTGGGAAAGAATCATAAACTTCTAGAAACCCTAGGCTGTTAAGGCTTGGGACTCCTGGGAAAACAAAGAGTAAGTAGGGCCAGGCTTTGTCGATATTCATTACATATAGGTCTTTCACGTTGGCTGAGCAGGGATGCACTGTTAGGCAGTTAGTGCCATCTAGGTCTGGCTTACTTCTTTTTCCTCCCTAACTTTAGATGCTAAAAGTAAACCTGGATATTCGCCAGCTGCTGAGTCAAAACTTAGTTATTTTTAGCGTCCGGAGCCTTGAAACCTAGTTAGGGTAAGCGACCTAAAAGGAGGGACCGAGAGATTCATTCTTTCATTCAGTGCATAAGTACTGGGCACATTTTGAGTGTCAGGTGATGGGCTAGACATGGGGGTACGGCCACACAGGAGGCAGAAACGTGCCTTCCTCTTGCGGAGCAGTCCTGGCTTTCTAGGGGAGGCGGCAGACCTCGCACCAGCAAGGAGAGGCGATGATTTTAGATGGCGTTAAGAAGAGGTTGGCAACTAATAAAAATAATAATTAAAAAAATTATTTAGGACAACCCAACTAAATCTGTTGGCCTCTAGCTTATGGTCTCTGGGTAGATGTTGATGTAGGGATTTTGGTCTTAGAGGAAAAAAAAAAAGGATTTCCAGGCCTGGTGTGCTGCTCACTTTGGTGGAAATTTGGGGAAGCACAAGCTTGTTCTGGGGATGGAATAATACACTGTGTATGAAAGGGCTTCATAACCGGTTAAGCACTCCACAATGGTAAGGCTCCATTATTATTGCTTAGGTTCTAAAATCTCCCTGTAGATTGTAATGACTAGTTGAGGATCTCTGGCTCAGCACACAGGAAGGGGAGACCTGGGAGAGGGACGGAGAACATCTTGAGGAGCATCTAAGGGATGCTGCAGGTCAGGGGTCTTCAAACAGTGATCTCCAGAGCCCTTGGCTTCTATGGAAGGGCTTCTGCTGCTGTATAGCGTACAGGCTGAGAGGCCAGCCCAGTGGGTCTGACCCTACTCTAGCTAGAGCTACCCAATCTTAACTATCCTATATGCAGGATGTGTGTGTAAAGTCTTAGTTAAAGTATCTTTTGGCAAGAAAATTTTTGTGGAACTGGTTGGGTGTCTGCTGAGAGTGGAAGGGGTCACCAAAGACTCTGGAGCATGGGAGGAGCTCAGGCCAACTTCCTTCCATGGGGAGCAAAATGGGTGTGACCAGTAGGAACCTGGGAGAATCCTTGGGGCAGGATGAGAAAGAAGCAGATGACTTCTCCAGGCATTGAACCTTATTTACAGAGCAACTGTGAGTTGCACTGTTTGTCCACGTTGTGCAATTCATGTTGTGTCCAAAACAAATAACTAGAAACACGAAGTAAGCGGTTAATGTATATTGAACGTGTGCTCCAGGCTCTGTGCCTCGCTGCCTCATCCATTTCTTCCACTTGCCTCTGCAGATTCGCTCTCCACTCTTCTCTGCCCTGCTCCGTGCCCCACATGGAATGTATTGAGGGGCTCCTCTGCCCTCTGGTTTCTTTTGGTTTCAGCCAGTGGGAGGAATGGAGGGAGGACAGTGAGGTTAGTGCATTTATTCACGTGGCTCTTTCACTGTGGGGTTCCTACCAGCTGGCTGCATCCCTGCCTTGAAGGTCATAACTCATTTCAGGTGCCCTCTTCACAGAGATCTCACTTTCTTTGGGTATAGATACCCAAGTGTGTCCTGGTGCCCCTTCAGACCTAGGCGTGACAATGGTACCCACTGTTGTTGGCCTGGGGACACTGCACCCCTCTTGTGGTTTTGCTACATTTTTCACACTCTTGTGATTATCCCAATTTGAGGGCACTGTTTCCTCCTGGGGCTCTGATGGATGCATAGCACAACAGCCCTGTGAAGTATGTACAGTTATTACCCCAGCTTGCAGATGAGGAAATGGAGAAACAGGAAGGTTAGGATATGCATCCAAGCTCACACAGCTAATCAGTGAGCCCAGAGGATTAAAAACCCAGGCAGTGTGCCCTTGAGCAATGCATGATAGCACCTCTTCAAGCAGGGAAGGTGGGTGGGTAGATGGGGGGAAGGCCTAGAGCTTGACTTCCATCACAGGGAGCTTCCTGCTCGCTGCCCCAAATTCCTTTGAGATCCGGCCTTTCTCATTATCCCCTCTTGACTGTCAGCCCAGCCAGGGCCATTAAGTGCTCGCAGGCGGGCAGCCTGTAAGAGGTGGCAGCGAGGTGAGGCCCGGGGAAGAGTAGACGACAGTTTGTTTCTGTGTTTGCAAAAAACACCACCACCCAAACCAAGACAGCCCCAAATGAATTAAACAAGCAGAAAATAGCCTTCCGGATGTGGCAGGGGCTGACAGCTTCCCCTCCGTGATTTCATTTGGTGGTGAAGGTTTTGTCAATAAACATGCTGCCCGGAACCACACACAGTGTCTGATTCTGTCTGAGAACATTTTTTTTTTTTCCTTCTGACTTGCACAGGCTCTGGCTGGGAGTGACAGAAGCCAGCCTCTAACATCTCTGACCTACTTCCCAGCTGCTTTTCCAGCCAGCAGCCCACGCAGCATCCATTTTAACCAGCTTTTCCAGGTCGGGACCGTTCAATGCAGAGGCTGGCTTTTGCTTGACACAAAGCCAGGTACCATCAGTTTTCCTGTTTGCTAAATTTTCAGTGTTCCCTTTCTTTAGCTGAAAAAGTATGGATTGGGCTCCTGTTTAGGACAGATAACAAATGCAGTTGCTTTGAGCCAAAATTGGCCACTTGCTCTATACTTCAGGTGCTTTAAAAGGCAGTTTTTCTACTATTATGGAGAACCTGGGCCAGACCAAATGCAAACAGTGAGAATTTAGGCCATCCCCGTAGACAGTCATTCTCCTCTTTTTCTTGTGACGCAGACAAATGTATGCTCCACATAAATACAATGTCTTATTTTTCACTTTTTTGAAAGGATCATATGAAACCAGCTCTTCACAGATAAAAAGCAAGTGCTTTGTGTATCTATTACTGTACCTTTCATCTCCCAAGGCTTTGTGAGAAACTTCCAGCTGGAGCTACATTCTTTTCTGGTTTGATAAAGATAAATTGTATTCAGTGGGAGAGAAAGGGGAAACCTTTTCTTGATTATTCTCTAAATAAAAAGTCAGGGGAAATGTGCCTTTTTTCCCCCAGTCCTCAAAGAAGTTATTCCCCTTCAAAATGACCCCAAATTTTCTGTGCTGCTCAGCATGCTAAAACTGTTTGATCTTTAAGAGAAACTTGTTATATATTGGGTCCTGGGAACTCGTTAGAGAATAAAGAGGACAGATCGCTTTCTTGACTAATATCTGTTAATGGTCAACACTGAGGTTCAGGCCGTATGGTGTAGTGGTTTATGGCATAGGCTCTGGAGTTTAAATCTTGGCTTTTCCCCTTGCTGATTTGGTAATTTGCCTGTGCCTCAGTTTCCTCATCTGCGGTGTTAGATATAATATTAGGTCTCTCATAAGATGTTCTGAGAGGTAAATGGAGTAAACCGTGGAAGGTGTTCTAAATAGTGCTTGGCACATACATTTTCATAAATGTTCACAATCATTATCTACCACAGGAAAGGTAGAAAGGCGGGAAGAAACCCAGTCCAGTGTGTGTGTGTGTGTGCGCGTGTGTATGCACGTGCGTGTGCATAAGCGTGTGGAATTTAGTTGCTGGGAGAAGGGAGCTCAAAGAAACAGGGAGCAAAGCAAGAGGAGGGTAGTGGGGATTCTAGAAAGGGCTGAGTGGGATCCAGGTGTCCTCAGAACTGATTCTCTTTCTTTGTTAGTTTTCAACACAAGAAGGAAGACGAGAAGCAGCCAGCTACCTATCAGGTTGCTGTCCTTGCCTGAGCAGGGCTGTCAGGAGCTCAGAGCTTTGCTTTTAGTGGAGCTACAAGCGTTGGGGCTTGCAGTCTCCTGAGGTGATGGGAAAGGGGCACAGGGGGGTTGACTCGGTACCTGGTATGCTGCAGTGACCTTGTGACCTCCAAGAAGTCTTCTTTCACCAGGCCGGGGGCCACTCACAGACCAGGAAACTGCTGGAATGGACACAGCAGGTGCCTGTGACCTCATGGTTTTGGGGTCCAGAATATTTTGACCTTGCCATTTTATTCCCAGGACATTGTGAATATGACTTTTAATAGAATTATACCAATATTAATTGTTTTTTGCTGGAAATGTATTTTTCTAAGGAGCCCCATTAATTCAGTTTAATTTCTTGATTAATATTCTAGCCAGAACAGTAAATACTTTTGGATAATTTCTATTTTTAATGAAATTATTTTCATTTGGATCCAATTCAAAGAGAAACAGAAAAGAGAGAAAGGAAAACGGGGAGCGAGAAAGGGAGACGGAGAGGAAGGCAGAGAGAGAGGGAGCAGAGAAACAGAGGAATGTCTGCACAAGCACATTTACACAAAGATGCAAAGAAAAATACAGAGACAAAGATGCAGAGTTAGAGAAACTGGGGGATTTACAGAGGCAGTCACACAAAGAGAGTGGGAGACAGTGAAACACAGAAGGAGAAAAACACACACAGACAAGGAGAGAGAGAGCAACATAGAACAGATGTTCAGGTATGCACACGCATTTACACACACACACATGCACAGTCACAAAGCAATAGAATCAGAGGAAAGATACACACACATATACAACACAAACACACACTGCAACCGAGGAGATGACAGCTGTTCTGGTGGGTTGATTGCCAAATTTTTGGATATAGCAGGATCAGAATATGGTTAGGATCAAACAGTGGGATTGAACTTATCTTCATAATCAAAATGGCAGAATTCAGATCAGGTATATAAAGTTCTTCACAGAATACTTGATAAATAGAAGTTATTAATTTTAATAAATTTATTTATTTTATTATTTATTTATTTAGGCTGCGTTGGGTCTTTTGTTGCTGTGTGCGGGCTTTTTCTAGTTGTGGTGAGCGAGGGCTACTCTTCGTTGCAGTGCACGGGCTTCTCGTTGCAATGGCTTTTCTTGTTGCGGAGCACAGGCCCTAGGCACACGGGCTTCAGTAGTTGTGGCTCGCGGGCTCTAGAGCGCAGGCTTAGTAGTTGTGGCGCACGGGCTTAGTTGCTCCGCGGCGTGTGGGATCTTCCCGGACCAGGGCTTGAACCCGTGTCCCCTGCATTGGCAGGCGGATTCTTAACCACTGTGCCACCAAGGAAGCCCGGAAGTTATTAGTTTTAATAGAATCTTAGCCTGATACTTGCAGCAGAAACCCCTTTCCTGGTTGGAAGACCACTTTTAGGCGGTGTCACAGATTTTTTTCTTCCAGGGGTGGGAGCATCCTGGTCTGGATCCTCTCCTCATCCATTGACACGTTCCCCACTCCCCTCTGTTGTGCTCCTGACATGCATGGCGGGCAGATAGAATATAGCTATTACTTGCTCCTCTTTAGAAAGGTGGCAAAACTTGCAAGGAATGGCGGGATGGGGCTGGTGGGCAGTGAAATTTGGTAGGAGAACCAAAAAATAAAATCAAATAAAATGTCTGTGACTGGGGCCACCAAATACTGTGAGACTGATTCTAAGCAGTGTTGTTTTATGGCTGTTTCAAGATCTCAAAATCCTTATGGTTTCTTAAATCCCAAGGAAATGGGCCTGAAGACACAGAGAATGTAAACTAGATCTTTGAAATTCCCTCCGGTTATTCTCTGGAAACTTATTTCTGCAGAAGTGCCTTCTGATTGACAAAAGCTCACTTTTATATTCACAATCTCACCCTGTGAAGATCTAGTCTAAAATCGCCCTCAGAGAGTATGGTGCAGTAACTTCTAAAAAGCCCCAATCTCTCGATTTTTGCATTTAATTTATTGTTTTTCTCTTTCGGAGCTTTCTTTTGTATATAACCAAATCCCAATTCTGAGTGCCTGTCTCACACCCCTAAGCCGTGATGTTGGAAGCTATTTTTAAAATTTAGAGCTTGAAATTCCCTTCATTTACTTTCAAGTCCCTGGTCCTTTGGAAATTTATATAAGATTTCCCAATCCCTCCCAATCTCCTACTTTATGCTCCCTTTGGAAGCAGTTAATTAATTTCATTTCTTAAAGATGCTTTGTTTCCTTAAGTAGTTCAGTCTGGCTAGCCTTCCATTGGGTATCACTTTTCGCCAGCACTTTACACAGATTCATTCCGAAATGGCTTATTGTGGGCCAGTTGTCTGGGTTTGATGGGACAATTGCCTATGAGGTCAGGGTCTGTATGCATCACTCAGTCACTCAACAGTCATTCTTGAGTCCCTGATACGGGCCATGCACTGAGGATAAAAAGCCTGACCTTTGTGAATCCCTGTCCCCAGCCCATAAAGGCCCCAGTGACTGACCTGGGTGGGGTCCTCACAGGCACTTCGGGGGATTTTATACTGAAAGTAGAAGACATGAGAGCTGGTGAGTGAGGCCACAGCAGTGCCTTTGACAGGGATTTGAGAGACCAGGAGAATACATGCATCTTTCAAGCCAACAGGACTATAAATGGGAGGTAGAACCAAGAGTCAGTAACCAAACAGCAGATTAGGAGGGGATTACGGTGAGTTGGTTCCAGGAAGACCGCCATGAGCTCTGTTTGGGGTGTTGACAGCTCAGTTTAATGGTTTTGAAGGTACACAGCACGTGGGTGTTTCTGGCTCTGGATTAAAGGTACAGGCTCTGGAGGGGCTCTGTCCACCATCCGCCATCCCTCAGGCCTTCCATGCAGTGTGGTTTGGAAGAGGGCAGCCCCCATTTCCCTCAGTGAGAGAACAGAGGGATATTCTGGGATGTTCACACTAAAGGCCTGATTACTTTAACTTCTCCTCTGGGTCATCTCCTTCGCATGGTTCTAGGTACTGGAGCTGGAAAAGGTAATAATCTTGTTTCTTTAATTGCCTTCTCGGGCTTCCTGTCTTGAGCTAGAGGCCAGGATGAGGAAGTGTAGGGAAAGCACAGGTGTAGACAGGTCAGGTTAGCAGGGGGCAATGGTAGATAAGGTGAGTGCGCAGAGATGGTGTAGCCTGGGGCAAAGGTCAGCATGGTCACTTGCATGACTTAAGATGAGTCTAAGAAGTGCCTGTGAGTTTGGAGGAGGGGCAGATGGTAGAGACAGAGACAGAGGATGAGGGACAGATGGAAGCAGCCAGAGGTCCAGTGTAGGAGTTGATCATTTTGGTGAGTGTTCCTATTACTGTCAGAATTACGTTGTGGCCTTAGAAGGGGGGCAGCTCCATTATAAATCTAAAATTATGGTTTTTCAAGGAGTTTTCAGGACTGAGAGTGGTGGAGCTTACCCCTAGGGGGTGTTATATTGGGGAGAATTGTGCTGGATTCCACATTGTGCATGGATCTCAGAGAACTCTCTGCTTCTGTTCACTCTTCCTGTCCCTTGCCAATTCCAAGCCCTGGGGTAGAAGTCAACATGGCCACTTGTTTGACTTAGGGTAAGTCTAGGCTTCCCCCATGGTATTTGAATCAAGATGTTTAGGTAGAGCTAGGTTTTTTGGTAGAAGAGACCCCCTTACACTCAGTTTATTCAGGACATTCCCAGAATGTCTCAAGCCATGCCAGACATGATTGGGCATAAGCAGCCTCTGCCTTTCACACTAAATTACCTTAATTAATTCCACTGGTGGCTGGACTGAGGCACCAGTTTCTGGGCACAGAAGTTCTTGGAGCAGGATGTTTTATAGTCTACAAGAACCTTGTATTGATAGATTGAGAAATCTGCTTAGCAGTTTGAATGTGAAGCATTAAAAATAATTTCATCTCATCTGAAGGTCCAGAAATAGGAAAGTTGACATTCTGACACAGGCCAACATGGGGCACAAATTATATGGTCATAGCTGACAGATGAGGAATAAGGTGCCTTGCCAGTAGAATGGGACAGAAATGACAATGCTGGGCTTAAGCTTTAAAAAGGCAAGTTCATTTCCCCTTGTGCTTTGGGGAGTCCTGAGTTGCCATGTAATAGGAGAGGCACAGCAGCTGAGATTTAGACTTCTGTGGATTCCAGCTGAGTCCAGCTTTCTGGTCAACCCTGCCAAGGTGACAAACAGATATGATTGAGCCATCTTGAATGTTCCACCCAGTTGATAACCTCAGATTCCTGCAGATGCAGCCATTATCACATGGAGCAGAAGAATCACCCATCTGAGCCCAATCGATGGACAGAATCTTTGGAGATAAAATAATTGCTGTTCTAATCCACTGAGATTTGGGGTGGTATGCTGTGCAGCCATAGGTAACCAAAACAGGAGACATATCCTTTATGGTTTTATTTATTAGAGAAGTTAGATATTATGACTCATAGACCAAATCTGGCCCACTATCTTTTTTTTTTTTTTTTTGTGGTACGTGGGCCTCTCACTGTTGTGGCCTCTCCCGTTGCGGAGCACAGGCTCCAGACGCGCAGGCTCAGTGGCCATGGCTCACGGGCCCAGCTGCTCCGCGGCATGTGGGATCTTCCCGGACCGGGGCATGAACCCGTGTCCCCTGCATCGGCAGGTGGACTCTCAACCACTGCGCCACCAGGGAAGCCCACTATCTATTTTTATAAGTATATTTTTATTGGAACATAGCTCTATTTGTCTAAGTATTGCCAATGACTGCTTTCGTAGAATTGAGTAGTTGCAGCAGAGAACTTATAGCCTGAAAAGCTAAAAAAGATTTACTTTCAGATCCTTTATAGACAGTGTTTGGTTTGCTTGCCCATGATCTATTATACTAATCTAGAAAAAAGGTGAAAGATAAGCAGAAATGATCTCTTTTAAAACAGTGTGCAAAACCCAGTTGTGCAGAAACCAGTGGTATATGGGGAATTCCTTGTCTTTCATGGTCAGAGATTTTAAATGCACTTGTGTGGTTTGGCTCAACTTCTTGAGTCCATGCTGTCTGCCATGAGAAAAACATGCTCCACATAGCTGTAGCTGATTTTGCCTGGGTCTCAGAATGAGTGACACATAGAGCAGAACTAAACCCGACCTGCTATCTTGATGGTGAGCTGGTCCAAATCCAGCTGAGTCCAGCAGAGCCCAGCAAACCCTGCAGACCTGTGAAACATAAATAAATGTTTCTTTTTCCCCTCTTTTTCTCTGTAATTGACAATAACAGTCCTGCTGTTGTTAGTCACCAGAGAGTTTTGGAATTGTTTGTTACATAGCATCTTTGCAACTATGCCTATCTAATACAAAGCTCAAGAAGCATAGAAAGAAAGGGGATTTTCTTTATGTTGAGCTGCTACTAGTCCATACAGCACCACTGTGAAAATTAGAAAAAGGTGGTTCTCTGTCAGGATACTTTATTTCCCATCTGCCAGAAAGTTGCCATGTTATGACTCTGCTGTAACAAGACATTTGATTGCTAACATCAGATGTATTATACTGGATAAATGAAGCTTTGAGATCCATGATGTGAAGGTCACCCAATCAGATGTGTCACCTGTGTGCAGTATACACGTACAAAACCAGAAGTTATGACTCTATATTGAGGGGACTCGATGAGTTGGGTCCTCCTGCATTAACCCGTGCTGTGTTAGAGGCAGATGCAAGGGTACTGTTGAAGACATTAGCTTGCCGCATAATATTATGTTTCAGTGGCAGAAGTTATGACTCTATATTGAGGGGACTCGATGAGTTGGGTCCTCCTGCATTAACCCGTGCTGTGTTAGAGGCAGATGCAAGGGTACTGTTGAAGACATTAGCTTGCCGCATAATATTATGTTTCAGTGGCAGAAGTTATGACTCTATATTGAGGGGACTCGATGAGTTGGGTCCTCCTGCATTAACCCGTGCTGTGTTAGAGGCAGATGCAAGGGTACTGTTGAAGACATTAGCTTGCCGCATAATATTATGTTTCAGTGGCAGAAGTTATGACTCTATATTGAGGGGACTCGATGAGTTGGGTCCTCCTGCATTAACCCGTGCTGTGTTAGAGGCAGATGCAAGGGTACTGTTGAAGACATTAGCTTGCCGCATAATATTATGTTTCAGTGGCAGAAGTTATGACTCTATATTGAGGGGACTCGATGAGTTGGGTCCTCCTGCATTAACCCGTGCTGTGTTAGAGGCAGATGCAAGGGTACTGTTGAAGACATTAGCTTGCCGCATAATATTATGTTTCAGTGGCAGAAGTTATGACTCTATATTGAGGGGACTCGATGAGTTGGGTCCTCCTGCATTAACCCGTGCTGTGTTAGAGGCAGATGCAAGGGTACTGTTGAAGACATTAGCTTGCCGCATAATATTATGTTTCAGTGGCAGAAGTTATGACTCTATATTGAGGGGACTCGATGAGTTGGGTCCTCCTGCATTAACCCGTGCTGTGTTAGAGGCAGATGCAAGGGTACTGTTGAAGACATTAGCTTGCCGCATAATATTATGTTTCAGTGGCAGAAGTTGTAAATTATTTTGCATGTGTCTTTGCATCCTTTCGTGGACAAATTCTATTCTCTCTCCTTGTGGGTGGTAGCAAAGGTAGATCAGGGCAAAGGCAGTGTACTAAGAGAGAGAAAGAAGAAAAGCCCATTAAAAATGTTAAAATATTACCACGATTACACATGCTGGTTCCATCTGGGCAAATGCAAGAAAACAGCCTCTCCTTTGTCCCCTTTTTCTCCTTTATGCCTCTGTAGGGTGGAGAGGGATAAGTTGACCCTAGTTTACTGGCAAGTCAGGACTGAACTGGGTGTGACTGGATTAGTTTTTCTGTGTGACTTATCTAAATTAGTTCAGGTTGAGGTGTGTAACTTTGCAAACTGCTTCTGTTATCTAACTTAAGTTTGTGTATCCAAAGCCCTGGCAGCCACACCATATACGCTAATGGAGAAAACTTCAGCTGTATAGGAAAAAAAGAGATGTGCTTTGAATTTGGGCCCCTCAATTTATTAGTGACCTGAGTTTCAGTTTTCTCATTTATAAAATGGTGAAACCAATTCCTGCTTCAAAGGGTTGTTATGAGGATTAAATGAGATATTGCATAAGAATAATCTAGAAGAGTGTGGTACAGAGTCAGTATTTGCTGTTGGTATCCATTCCATCTCTCTTCAGGCCGAAAGGGAATGAAAGCAAAGTGGAAAGCATGTGTCTTTGGTGTCTTCGTATCTCTCTTCGTGTCATGTTTGGTGTCCTTTTATCTATCACCTCTCTGTCTCTGACTTTCCTGCTCCCATTTTGTGAGCATCCAGGTTTACATTTTTGTTCACGTAAAGTTGCAGAAGCAAGTACATGATTGTAGCATGTGTGCTCTTGCTCAGTTAGATCCAGGCAAGCCTCAGGCATGTCTGCATCTGTTACCGAACTCGGGTTTGGCTGCTCGCTGCTTGAAAGCCAGTACTCGAGAGACAAGTGCGGATACGTTGCTTTATTCAGGAAGCTGGCAACCTGGGGAGAAGGCGGACTCGTGTCCAAAAACCAACTGTGAAGATTGTGCTTGACCATGAAAGTTTTTAAAGGGAGAATCATTTGGGGAGGGGGTCAGAGTCTTTATTATCTTCCACTGTGTGCAGACTTGCTTCTGATTGGTTGAAGTAACAGGGTGGTGTTCCAGGTATCTTGTGTGCAGCCTGAAGTTACCATCCTTCACCTGGGTGGGGACTTCAGTTCCTGCAGAAAAACTCAAAGGTATTGTCTATATTCCTTGAGGAATCCTGCTTCAATCCAGGATCCTGCTTCAATCACTGCACTATTGGTTCTTGACTTCTCCTCTTTTGTTTCTGCATTCCTTCTTTACCTTGGTAAGCAACTGTTTGAATCTGCCCTTTAGAACTCAGGGAAAGTCAGGGAAGCTGAATGAAGCCTATTTCCTACAAACAAGAAACGGGAGACACAGAAAGGATTTGTACCTGGGAGGGCCCCATAGGGTCCTGCTCCGTTCCACATCTCGCGTTAGGTTGTAAACTCTCTGAAGACAGGGGTTTGTGAATCTTATTCACATGGTATGCACAGGGCCCTGCCAGCACCAAGCACACTGTGAGCTAAGCAGTGATGCTTGTTGAATTAAAATTGTATTGTATAATAAGTGAAAGTGGTCTGTGTCACATTGTGAAAATTCTTTCATCTATTCGTTTAATATTTATCACTTGTTCGCTGTCTGCGTGTCTGAATTTTATGGCTGTGGGTATAAATGATATTGTTGGAGATTTAACTTTGAAAGGAAATGCTTCCTAGTGCTTCTTTTTGAGCTTCTGGGTCAGTGTAAGACATCCTTGGAAAAAACGTGAAGTATAAATCATACACCAATACTGGAACAAGACCACAACTAAGCTCTAAAAACTTCTTACTTTAAAATTTTGTGTTACTTAAAAGTAACTTTCAGAAATCTTACTGATTGAATTTCCAATAAGTAAATGTTATATAAATTTGAATTTATAAAAAGCAGCACTAACAGCATTTGGCTTTTTATCTGTTTTGTATGTATGTTGGGGATCCTGATAAGATTTGATTTGAGAAAACAGCACAACTGCTGAGAAAGCTGCTCTGGAGTAGAGGTTGGCAAACTTTTTTGGCAAAGGGCCAGATATTGCATGTTTTCCGCTTTGCAGACTCCATGCAAAGTCTCTTTTGCAATTACGCAGCTAGGCTGTTGCAGCTTGAAAGCAGCCACAGACGATAAATAAAGGAATGGGTGCGGCAGTGTTCCAATGATACTTTATTTACATAAGCAGGCAGTGGGCGAGGTGTGGCCCTGTAGTTTTCCAACCCCTGCTCTCGAGGAGAGAGGATGATGGGCTTTATAAGTCATAGACTTGGGGTGGGGGTCACTTATTCTCTCTCATCATCAGCACATCTGTAAAAGACGGCAAATGAAGCCTACCACACTGAGTGCTGAAAAGGATAAATAAGATAGGCTATAAAAACACCCAGCATAGCCATCATTTTCTTTCTTGATTTTCTCTCCTCCCTCTTTTCTTGCCCTGATCAGAACAGTTGCATTCCTTTGGTGCAGCTACTTGAGCTAGTCATTGCTAGGATTTGATACTCACAAAAAAGACAGCTAAGGCTTAACACTCCCAAGGGAATTTGTGTTAGAAACAAGAACTTACCAGCTGAACTGGCACTCTAGAGAGAAGATTCTGGAGCCAGGGCCCTCTCTCTGTTCTCCCTTCATATCCTTATTTTGGATGTGAGTTATTTCTTCACCTTTGATCACTACCTACTCACCTCCGCCACAACTGATTCGTCCTCCAAAGAGTAAAACATAGACTCAGATTTGCTTTGTGCCTGGCCAAGTCTAACAGTAGTCACCCACTCTTGTCTACAGAGCAGGGAGTTTTGCACACAGGGCCTCAGTGGGCATAATTTTGGGGTTCAGTTGAAAAAGAGCTTGGATTGGCATAACTAGGCAGTTTTGGAGGTAGACAGACCTGGGATTGAATTGACTCCTGTCCTAATAAGTGATGTGATCTTGGGCAAAAGAATTAACTTCTCTGAGCTTTCACTCCTTTATAGTAATTAAAGTGACAATAATACCTGCCAACAGGGTTGTTGAAGTGACCTATATGAAATGTGTAGAAAAAAAAATCTTGGACTGGCAGGTGGAGAAAGCTAGGATTATTTCTGATACATAAATACTGTTGAAAATGAATATCATCACTATGATTTTTATCACGACACATATGGTAACTGAGATATTAATCTCTATCATCACCACCATGTACTATTGTCTTTAGTCTCTCCCTTTTATATTACCAGCATCCCTAGAAACAAGATATGCATCATTGAAAACAACACATTGCCACTTTTTTAACTTATTTTTTTATACAGCAGGTTCTTATTAGTCATCCATTTTATACACATCAGTGTATACATGTCAATCCCAATCTCCCAATTCATCACACCCGCCACCCCACCTGGCTGCTTTCCCCCCTTGGTGTCCATACTTTTGTTCTCTACATCTGTGTCTCAATTTCTGCCCTGCAAACCGGTTCATCACCATTTTTCTAGGTTCCACATACATGCGTTAATATACATTTGTTTTTCTCTTTCTGACTTACTTCGCTCTGTATGACAGTCTCTAGATCCATCCACGTCTCTACAAATGACCCAATCACGTTCCTTTTTATGGCTGAGTAATACTCCATTGTATATATGTACCACATCTTCTTTATCCATTTGTCTGTCAATGGGCATTGAGGTTGCTTCCATGACCTGGCTATTGTAAATAGTGCTGCAATGAACATTGGGGTGCATGTTTACTTTTGAATTATGGTTTTCTGTGGGTATATGCCCAGTAGTGGGATTGCTGGGTCATATGGTAATTCTATTTTTAGTTTTTTAAGGAACTTCCATACTGTTCTCCATAGTGGCTGTATCAGTTTACATTCCCACCAACAGTGCAGAGGGTTCCCTTTTCTCCACACCCTCTCCAGCATTTGTTGTTTGTAGATTTTCTGATGATGCCCATTATAACTGGTGTGAGGTGATACCTCATTGTAGTTTTGATTTGCGTTTCTCTAATAATTAGTGATGTTGAGCAGCTTTTCATGTGCTTCTTGGCCATCTGTATGCCTTCTTTGGAGAAAAGTCTGTTTAGGTCTTCTGCCCATTTTTGGATTGGGTTGTTTGTTTTTTTAATATTGAGCTGAATAAGCTGTTTATACATTTTGGAGATTAATCCTTTGTCTGTTGATTCATTTGCAAATATTTTCTCCCATTCTGAGGGTTGTCTTTTCGTCTTGTTTGTAGTTTCCTTGGCTGTGCAAAAGCCTTTAAGTTTCATTAGGTCCCATTGGTTTATTTTTGTCTTTATTTCCATTTCTCTAGGAGGTGGGTCAAAAAAGATCTTGCTGTGATTTATGTCAAAGAGTGTTTTTCCTGTGTTTTCCTCTAAGAGTTTTATGATGTCTGATCTTACATTTATGTCT
Source organism: Neophocaena asiaeorientalis asiaeorientalis (assembly GCF_003031525.2). NCBI lineage: Eukaryota > Metazoa > Chordata > Mammalia > Artiodactyla > Phocoenidae > Neophocaena > Neophocaena asiaeorientalis. The sequence goes on along the minus strand of NW_020175039.1, from coordinate 4,543,027 downwards.
CTAATCCATTTTGAGTTTATTTTTGTGTATGGTGTTAGGGAGTGTTCTAATTTCATTCTTTTACATGTAGCTGTCCAGTTTTCCCAGCACCACTTATTGAAGAGGCTGTATTTTCTCCATTGTATATCCTTGCCTCCTTTGTCATAGATTAGTTGACCATAGGTGCGTGGGTTTATCTCTGGGCTTTCTATCCTGTTCCATTGATTTATACTTCTGTTTTTGTGCCAGCACCATATTGTCTTGATTACTATACCTTTGTAGTATAATCTGAAGTCAGGGAGTCTGATTCCTCCAGCTCTTTCTTTTTCCCCTCAAGACTGCTTTGGCTATTCGGGGTCTTTAGTGTCTCCATATAGATTTTAAGATTTTTTGTTCTAGTTCTGTAAAAAATGGCATTGGTAATTTGATAGGTATTGCATTGAATCTGTAGATTGCTTTGGGTAGTATAGTCATTTTCACAGTATTGATTCTACCAATGCAAGAACATGGTATACCTCTCCATCTGTTGGTATCATCTCTAATTTCTTTCATCAGTGTCTTATACATTTCTGCATACAGGTCTTTTGTCTCCCTAGGTAGGTTTATTCCTAGGTATTTTATTCTTTTTGTTGCAATGGTAAATGGGAGTGTTTCCTTTTGGACATCCTTGTCTTGTTCCTGATCTTAAAGGAAATGCTTTCAGTTTTTCATCATTGAGAATGATGTTTGCTGTGGGTTTCTCGTATATGCTCTTTATTATGTTGAGGTAGACTTCCTCTATGCCTACTTTCTGGAGAGTTTTTATCATAAATGGGTGTTGAATTTTGTCAAAAGCTTTTTCTGCATCTATTGAGATGATCATATGGTTTCTATTCTTCAGTTTGTTAATATGATGTATCACATTGATTGATTTGCGTATATTGAAGAATCCTTGCATCCCTGGGATAAATCCCACTTGATCATGGTGTATGATCCTTTTAATGTGTTGTTGGATTCTGTTTGCTAGTATTTTGTTGAGGATTTTTGCATCTATATTCATCAGTGATATTGGTCTGTAATTTATTTTTTTTGTAGTATCTTTGTCTGGTTTTGGTATCAGGGTGATGGTGGCCTCATAGAATGAGTTTGGGAGTGTTCCTTCTTCTGCAATTTTTGGGAAGAGTTTGAAAAGGATGGGTGTTAGCTCTTCTCTAAATGTTTGATAGAATTCACCTGTGAAGCCATGTTTTCCTGGACTTTTGTTTGTTGGAAGATTTTTGATGACAGTTTCAATTTCATTACTTGTGATTGGTCTGTTCCTATTTTCTACTTCTTCCTGGTTCAGTCTTGGAAGGTTATACCTCTCTAAGAATTTTTCCATTTCTTCCAGGTTGTCCATTTTATTGGCATAGAGTTGCTTGTAGTAGTCTCTTAGGATGCTTTGTATTTCTGCGGTGTCTGTTGTAACTTCTCCTTTTTCATTTCTAATTTTATTGATTTGAGTCCTCTCCCTCTTTTTCTTGATGAGTCTGGCTAATGGTTTATCAATTTTGTTTATGTTCTCAAAGAACCAGCTTTTAGTTTTATTGATCTTTGCTATTATTTTCTTTGTTTCTATTTCATTTATTCCTGCTCTGGTCTTTATGATTTCTTTCCTTCTGCTAACTTTGGGTTTTGTTTGTTCTTCTTTCTCTAGTTCCTTTAGGTGTAAGATTAGATTGTTTATTTGAGATTTTTCTTATTTCTTGAGGTAGGCTTGTATAGCTATAAACTTTCCTCTTAGAACTGCTTTTGCTGCATCCCATAGGTTTTGGATCGTTGTGTTTTCATTGTCATTTGTGTCTAGGTATTTTTTGATTTCCTCTTTGATTTCTTTAGTGATCTCTTGGTTATTTAGTAACATATTGTTTAGCTTCCATGGGTTTGTGTTTTTAATGTTTTTTTCACTGTAATTGATTTCTAATCTCATAGCATTGTGGTCAGAAAAGATGCTTGATATGATTTCAATTTTCTTAAATTTACTGAGGCTTGATTTGTGATCTGTCCTGGAGAATGTTCCATGTGCACTTGAGAAGAAAGTGTAATCTGCTGTTCTTGGATGGAATGTCCTATAAATATCAATTAAATCTATTTGGTCTATTGTGTCATTTAAAGCTTGTGTTTCCTTATTAATTTTCTGTTTGGATGATCTGTCCATTGGTGTAAGTGAGGTGTTAAGGTCCCCCACTATTATTGTATTACTGTCTATTTCCTCTTTTAGAGCTGTTAGCAGTTGCGTTATGTTTTGATGTGCTCCTATGTTGGGTGCATATATATTTATAATTGTTATATCTTCTTCTTGGATTGATCCCTTGATCATTATGTAGTGTCCGTCCTTGTCTCTTGTAACATTCTTTATTTTAAAGTGTATTTGATATGAGTATTGCTACTCCAGCTTTCTTTTGTTCTCCATTTGCGTGGAATATCTTTTCCCATCCCCTCACTTTCAGTCTTAATGTGTCCCTAGGTCTGAAGTGGGTGTCTTGTAGACAGCATATATATGGGTCTTGTTTTTGTAGCAATTCAACAAGCCTGTGTCTTTTGGTTGGAGCATTTAATCCATTCACATTTAAAGTAATTATCGATATGTATGTTCCTATTACCATTTTCTTAATTGTTTTGGGTTTGTTTTTGTAGGTCTTTTCCTTCTCCTGTGATTCTTTCCTAGAGAAGTTCCTTTGGCATTTGTTGTAAACCTGGTTTGGTGGTGCTGAATTCTCTTAGCTTTTGCTTGTCTGTAAAGCTTTTGATTTCTCCATCGAATCTGAATGAGATCCTTGCCAGGTAGAGTAATCTTGGTTGTAGGTTCTTCCCTTTCATCACTTTAAGTATATCATGCCACTCCCTTCTGGCTTGTAAATTTTCTACTGAGAAATCAGCTGTTAACCTTATGGGAGTTTCTTTGTATGGTATTTGTCGTTTTTCCCTTGCTGCTTTCAATAATTTTTCTTTGTCTTTAATTTTTGCCAATTTGATTACTGTGTGTCTCCACGTGCTTCTCCTTTGGTTTATCCTGTATGGCACTCTCTGTGCTTTCTGGACTTGAGTGGCTATTTCCTTTCCCATGTTAGGGAAGTTTTCGACTATAATATCTTCAAATGTTCTCTTGGGTTCTTTCTCTCTCTTTTCTCCTTCTGGGACCCCTATAATGCGAATGTTGTTGCGTTTAATGTTGTCCTCTTAGGCTGTCTTCGTTTCTTTTCATTCTTTTTTTTTTATTCTGTTCTGCAACAGTGAATTCCACCATTCTGTCTTCTGGGTCACTTATCCGTTCTTCTGCCTCAGTTATTCTGCTATTGATTCGTTCTAGTGTATTTTTTTTTTTTTTTTGCGGTACGCGGGCCTCCCACCGACGTGGCCCCTCCCGTTGTGGAGCACAGGCTCCGGACGCGCAGGCCCAGTGGCCATGGCCCACGGGCCCAGCTGCTCCGCAGCACACGGGACCCCCCAGACTGGGGCACGAACCCGCATCCCCTGCACCGGCTGGTGGACCCCCAACCACTGTGCCACCAGGGAAGCCCTCTAGTGTATTTTTCATTTCAGTTATTGTATTGTTTATCTCTGTTTGTTTGTTCTTTAATTCTTCTAGGTCTTTGTTAAACATTTCTTGCATCTTCTCAATCTTTGCCTCCATTCTTTTTCCAAGGTCTTGGATCATCCTCACTATCATTATTCTGAATTCTTTTTCTGGAAGGTTGCCTATCTCCACTTCATTTAGTTGTTTTTCTGGGGTTTTATCTTGTTCCTTCATCTGGTACATAGCCCTCTGCCTTTTCATCTCGTCTGTCTTTCTGTGAATGTGGTTTTTGTTCCACAGGCTGCAGGGTTGTAGTTCTTCTTGCTTCTGCTGTCTACCCTCTGGTGGATGAGCCTATCTAAGAGGCTTGTGGAAGTTGCCTGATGGGAGGGACTGGTGGGAGTAGAGCTGGATGTTGCTCAGTGGGCAGAGTTCAGTAAAACTTTAATCAGCTTGTCTGCTGATGTGTGGGGCTGGGTTCCCTCCCTGTTGGTTGTTTGGCCTGAGACGACCCAACACTGGAGCCTACAGGCTCTTTGGTGGGACTAATGGCAGACTCTGGGAGGGCTCACACCAAGGAGTACTTCCCAGAACCTCTGCTGCCAGTCTCCTTGTCCTCACGATGAGACAGAGCCACACCCTGCCTCTGCAGGAGACCCTCCGACACTGGCAGGTAGGTCTGGTTCAGGCTCGTATGGGGTCACTGCTCCTTCCCCTGGGTCCCGATGCGCATACTACTTTGTGTGTGCCCTCCAAGAGTGGAGTCTCTGTTTCCCCCAGTCCTGTTGAAGTCCTGCAATCAAATCCAGCTAGCCTTCAAAGTCTGATTCTCTGGGAATTCCTCCTCCCATTGCTGGACCCCCAGGTTGAGAAGCCTCATGTGGGGCTCAGAACCTTCACTCCAGTGGGTGGGCTTCTGTGGTAAGTGTTCTCCAGTTTGTGAGTCACCCACCCGGCAGTTACGGGATTTGATTTTACTGTGATTGCGCCCCTCCTACTGTCTCACTGCAGCTTCTCCTTTGTCTTTGCATGTGGGGTGTCTTTTTTGGTGAGTTCCAGTGTCTTCCTGTTGATGACTGTTCAGCAGTTAGTTGTGATTCTGGTGTTCTTGCAAGAGGGAGTGAGAGCACGTCCTACTACTCTGCCATCTTGACCAATCTCTGCATTGCTGGTTTGAATCTCAGTTACAAATCTTGGGATAGTCAGACTGTGTGAAGCTGAGGTATTTGGGACACTGAGCCCTGAGCTTAAATGCCTCTTCCTTTCTTTAGCTGCCAGTGTGTAAACTCTTATAGACCAAGTGAAATGGGGTTGATAAATAAATAAATAAATAAATAAATAGTGGCTTAATAAAAATAAGTAGTCAATCCCTCCTCATTCTCTTCTAGGCAAAATATAGAAACTAGGCTAAGTCTCTTTGGTGGCCCCAGAAACACTCTCTCATCTTCCGAACTATGTCTCCTTGAATTCCTCAGAGTGTAACTCCCATTGTTCATCCACACCAGGTGTGAAGGGCTGTTGACAACTTGAAGTGTGGTCACTCTGGGGTGGGGTGGATGGGGCAGTGGTGGTAATTGTAACATGTGTTTAGGCCATTATTGCAAACTCATATGGCTACGGAGACCACACAGGAAACTCAAACTAGTGATGCAGGCTGGATGCTCACTTCCAGTTTCTTAAAACACGTCATCCTCTGAGGTCATCTTTTATTTTTCTGATATTGACTTAGAAATGAACATGGAGAAATATTTCCTACTATAGCAGTTCTCAGATGTGAGCAGTGGACCTCTGGGGGTCCCTGAGATAATTTCAGGAGGTTCATGAGGTCTAAACTATTTTTATAAAGTATAAGACATTACTTGCCTTTTTCACTGTATTGATATTTGTTCTGATGATACAAAAGCAATAGTGATTCAACAGGAATCAAGTCATTGGCACCGGACTGTTCTAGTAGTTACTGTATTCTCCACTGCCATGCACTCACATTTTTTAAAAAATGACAATTTCACTTGTCCTTGGTGAAATAGTGAAAATTATTAATTTTTATTACATCTCAACCCTTGTTGAGTACACATCTTTTTTCATATTATGTGACAATATTGGAAGTGTACATAAAGTATTTCTGCACAGTGAAGTATGGTGGCTGTCTCACTTATGCAATTGCTTGAGTTGCAAGCTGAACTATACACTTTTTTTTCATGGAACACCATTTTTCAAACTATGTTTATTCAAACTTGGGCATCTGGCATTCATTCAAAAATGAATGAAGTTAGCTTGTCACTTCAAGAAAAACAGCCGTCAGAATTTGTTGCCATTGGTGAAGTTAGAGCTTTCAAACATTAATATTTGGGAAAACTTGTGTCCACAACTATGAGCTGGATAGCATGCTAATACTTTCAAAACTTTTTCCAAGATAACATTAAAAACAAATGTGATTTTTTTGATGTTGTACAATGGAATGTATCAACATTTGGAAGATCTGCATAACTCATTGAACCAGTATTTTCCAAATGACCAATGCATGACATTATAAAATCTTGCATGGGTAGAAGATACAAAGTGTAAGACCAATGGATTTTAATGTAACAGTATGAGCTTCTTGGAATGGTTGCAGATTCCACATTGCAACTAACTTTAAGAAGTTACCACTTGTTGAGTTTTAATATAGTATCAAAGAATCATATTCACAATTATATGAAAAGGCTATGAAAACATGTGTCCATTTTCCAACTTCTTACACAATTGTGCAAGGCCGGTTTTCTTCATTTGCTTTAACCAAAACAACATATCACAGTTGATTAAAAGCTGATTCTATTAAGCCAGATGTTCAAGAGATTTTCAAAAATATAAAAACAATGCCATTCTTGTCGTAATCTTTTTTTGTTTTGGAAAAATAATTTTTCATAAAAATATGTTATTGGTGTTAATAGGAAATATCTTTATATTTTAACACTTTCTCAGTTTTAACTTTTAATATAGTAAATATTTATAGATCTAACATACAAAACAGAAACTCTTTGAGTGCTTAATGATTTTTAAGAGTATAGAAGGGTCCCAAGACCAAATATTCGAGAGTCCCTACTCTACTGCAAGAAGTGCAAGAGCTTAAGAATGGTGGTAAGTGGCAGGAAAAGCTTGGCTTTGCTGTTGGGGAGGGTGGAGCCTGCGGCAGCCAGTAGAATGCCTGCTCTGTCTAGTGGGGCAGCTTATTTCTCAGTGCCTGCTGATTGTTGCTATGAGGGGAAGGCAGGTTCAGAATTGCCAGATATTCTGCTTTTTAAAGAAAAGCCAGAATTCCACATCTCAATGTGAGATCTCTCACTTTTAATATTGGTAGTACTTTCAATAAAAATTTAACACCCTGTGTGGGCGGCAGAAAATCTACCTGGATACAGGATGCTGCCTCTGGGACAGCCTCTGGTCCAGGCTTGTATGTCGACAAACCTCTGTACTGGGTTGTGGGGGGTAATACATGACCGTGATGATAATGTAGTCAAGATTGAATAATAGTAAGGATTAAAAGAATTAGGAAGGATTTTAGAATTCTGTGTGTATGATAAAAAATTCTTTTAAAAAGCACAAATTCCTAGAAACTTACCAGATGATTGTGTTCTACATGGCAGACATTGTGTTCAATCCATTGGGGAGCCTGGGAGGAGAAATGAGGGCTTTTCCTTTCTTCCTTTTAATTCCCTTTCTGGAAAGGAGCGCTTTTTGTCTCTACCCCTCACTGTAAAGAAAACCAACTGCAGACAACATTAATAGCTCTTTGTTTTATTATATTGTGGCTATGTGCTTCTGTTCTCAACTGTTTGCCTCCTTATAAATTGTTAGAAAAAATGTAGCAATGCTGGATTCCTTAAAGGTCATCACCTTGTAACTCCATTTGTAACAAAAATGAAAAACAACTCAAAAGTAGCACAATCGGAAAATTTGTCAGGATTGGCTGAATGAAAATGCTTTTAATTTAACATAACAGACTAATATCAAGAGCAAACCAATTCATGTAAAATGTGATTTTATGTTTCTAAATCAGATAATTCTAGATTTGTAAAGGGTATGAAATAACACGAATTGCATATATTTAAATTTACTTCAACAATTTTGACTTTGTTTTCTTAAAACAAACATAAACAAATAAACCCTTCACAACTCAACCATCAATTATTATTTTACTCAAGGCAGCCTTTTATTTTAAAGCACTGAAATAATGCATCTTTTTCATTTGTGAGAACAAAATCAATTTTTGAGGTTCGTGGTATAATGCAAAGAGGTAGAATGGGGTCAGATATTCATGGATTTGAATTTTCCCTCTATCATTCATACTAGCTATGTGATAAGATTTTGAGCAAATTTTGAAGTTCTGTTAAACCTATTTTGTCCTTTTGCAACATGAGAATGATGAGGCTGGTTATGAGAACTCAATGAGGAGCTAGCAATCAACACAGCTTGGCAGGTGGGCATAAAAACTACAACAACATAATAAGAGCTAACTTTTACAGAGTTTATCACCATGTGCTAGGTATTGATCTAAACGTTCCATATGAATTAACTCATTTAATACAGTGGCTTCATGAGAGAGGTGTTATAATTATTCCCAGAGGTTAAGGAATTTACCCAGGGTGACACAGCTAGAAAATTGAGGAGCCAGGATTTGAACCCTGGCAGTAGCAGCTTACTAAGTTCTCCCTTCTTTCTCTTCTTGTGCTTCTCTGCTTTAAACAGTCCCACGGTAAGACTACTGGGTCTGTGATGCTTATGAGTAACAAAAATAGAACAGAGAGCTGGGGGGGTGGAGCGTGTCTGTGATCAGGCAGCACCGTGTGGTCCTGTCAGGAGCACCAAGGGTTGGTTGGTACCGAGAGCTCTATTCGCTAAATCAGACTCAAACGCCATTGTGATTATCGCTCTGCCTTTAATAGACCTTTTAGAAATCAATTTTCAGGGACTCGCTATAAGAAAGAGAATACAAAATTTGCTCAAAGCTGAAGAGTTATCTAAAATGAGAGAAGAAATCAGCTGATAAATATCACAAACACTACAAACTGCAGAAAAAAATCATGTATGTCTTCATATATCAATGATTTTATAAGATCATTTTCCATAATAAGAATGTAAAGATAATTCAGTTTGTTGGCAGTTAAAAAATATGTAAATAGTTTAGAAGAGTTCCTTTGAACTTCGTGATTTGTTCTTGGTAATGTCATTTACATTCAGGTTGACTGTCAGATTTGAGAAAATCTCTAGTGAGTTTCATTTGTAATTGAGCTGTTACAGATGAGGTACTCAGTTTGCGGTACTGCTCTGGGTTTTCCCCAATAGATCCAGAGATTCTGATACATTTATTTCACATGTTTCCTATCAAAAAGAAAAAAAATCAATGGTGCATTTATAATTGTAAAATGCTGCGTTATTGAGTATACTTCCTCAATAAGAAAGAACTTCTGTTCTTATTAGGCATTAATGAGAACCAAATCTTCTGCTTACAGTTTTAAACCTCTGATGATTGGAAGAATTTTCCACAGGCTGGCTTCTGGTTCCACACATTTCAAATTATATTTCTCATCCAGTACCCACATGCTTGCATGCTGGGTACCATAGAACCTGTGAGTATCTCCATATGACCTCTGGCCCTGGTCGTGGTGCCAGATGAGTTGGCACAGTGGGCTGTAGGAGTGTTCCTAAGAGCTGTTCCTGTCCCATGACAGCTAGCGATGACTTCATTATGCACAGAAGTGACTGTGAGCCACCGAAATATCTCCCACTGAACTCAAACTAAATGCACCCAAGTTCAACCTGCCCTCAGGCAGATCTCTTGAATGCCCATGACCTCTCCAAAACACCTCCAAAACATCAAGGGGAAAGCTTGATGGAGAATAAGTTAGAACAAAAAGGCATGGTGATCTTAACACACTGCAGTTAAAATATCTTACTTTGGCACGTTTTCCAAAAATGGTTGACCATATGAAACATTGCTTGGACTCCTCAACTCAGCTTCGTGGTAAACCCACCAGGTAATTGAAGAAAGATCAGGTCACTGCATGGCAGAGAACAGTTTGAGAAACACATTATCTTGAAATGACCTTGATTAATGCTAGAGAGTCACCTAATTCAACCGGTAAAATTTAAAAAGGAAGCAAAATATTGAATACAATTTAGTAATTAATCCTGAGTTTTTGGCCTCATAATTACAAGTGTTGGATGTCACTTTAAGCCAGCCTTTTTATTTTTTAATTTTTTAAATTTTTATTGCGGTACGCGGGCCTCTCACCGCTGCGGCCTCCCCCGCTGCGGAGCACAGGCTCCGGACGCGCAGGCTCAGCGGCCATGGCTCACGGGCCCAGCCGCTCCGTGGCACGTGGGATCTTCCCGGACCAGGGCACGAACCTGTGTCCCTTGCATCGGCAGGTGGACTCTCAACAACTGCGCCACCAGGGAAGCCCTGCCTCTCTCTTATATGAACACTTGGGAGGGCATTTAAGGACCACCTAGATAATCCAAATAATCACCCCCATGTCAAGATCCTTAACTTAATCATATCTGCAAAATCTTCACCGTGTAATGTAATATTTATAGTTTTAAGGGATTAGGACCTGGCATCTTCGGTAGCCATTGTCTGCCTACTACAACCGCAATTCCTACAAATGTATATACTCATGTTGACTAAGAATTTTTTAAAAATCTTTTCTTTTGGAAAAATAGTGGATTGCTGTATATTTGGAGTGACTTCATATTTGGTAACTTAGTTGGACATTTGGGACTAGAAGGATTGGGAATTAGGGCTAATACTTGCATTTAGGTGTTCAAGTCTGAAATTCACATCCTTTAACAGCTCACCTGCTGTCTTAGGCAACTCAGGCTGCTATAGAAAAATACCATAGACTGGGTAGCTTAAACGACAGAAATTAATTTCTCACAGTTCTGGAGGCTGGAAAGACCAAGATCAGATGCCAGATGATTTGGTTCCTGGTGAGTGCCCTCTTGCTGGTTTGCAGATGGCCACCTTTTTTTTGTGTCCTTACATGGTGGGAGGGGAGAGAGAGAGAGGGAGCTCTGGTCTCTTCCTCTTCTCATAAGAGCACTAATCCCATGATGGGGTCTCCTCCCTCATGACCTCATCTAAACCTAATTACCTCCCAAAGGCCCCACCTCCTAAAACCATCACATTGGGGATCAGAACTTCAATGTGAAATTTTTGAGGACACATATTCAGCCCATACAACCTGCACAGCTCAATACCCCCCCTTCCCACCCCCAGCTACCTTTTTTTAAAAAATTAATTTATTTATTTTGGGCTGTGTTGGGTCTTCATTTCTGTGCGAGGGCTTTCTCTAGTTGTGGCAAGTGGGGGCCACTCTTCATCACGGTGCGCGGGCCTCTCACTATCGCGGCCTCTCTTGTTGTGGAGCACAGGCTCCAGACGCGCAGGCTCAGTAGTTGTGGCTCATGGGCTTAGTCGCTCCGCAGCATGTGGGATCCTCCCAGACCAGGGCTCGAACCTGTGTCCCCTGCATTAGCAGGCAGATTCTCAACCACTGCGCCACCAGGGAAGCCCCTCCCAGCTACCTTTAAGTCCCTGGCCCCTTGAACTTTGACATTTCCTTTCTGAAAAGATAGAGAAAAAGGGACAATGAGAGATTAATTTCAGGATAACTACTTGGGGCAACCAGATAGACAAACAGACAATAAAAAATATATTTTATTGGTATCAGGCTAGAATCCTGCTTGGCTAGCTCAGCCTCTGGGGAGGAGGCCAAGTGACACATTGGGAATGATAAATACACTGTGGCTTTCTAAGAGGAGCCCCTAGTGCTACAGAATCCAGCTACCACTCTTCTGGCCTCAATGCTGTCTGAATGAGGAAGGCATGGGAATGTCCCCAAAGGTGAGAGGCTCTTGTGACTGATTTAATAATAATTTTCGGAGGCCTCCTTTGGAGGAGAGGAGCTGTGTAACTTAGAGTTTTCAAGCTGCCGCCTAAGAGGATGACCTGTGTTTTTTATTAAATATAAAGGAATCTTAAGGATGGAAGGAATAGGGTAAGTGTAATCTATTTGCTTAATCTTATAAATGAAGAAACTGAAGCCCCAATTGATTAACCTTTGCCAAGTTCATATAATTAGCTCCAGAGCAGGGACTAGAACCAAGTCTTCTGAGACACCAGGCTCAGGGTTTTCCCACTGCAGCAACATAGTAGACACTCTTTGGTTGGGCTTCCAGGCTTACAAGAATTTCTCTTTCTCTGGGGCCAGCTTGGGATATATGCGTATTGTCCCTATGGGTCATGGTTGTGCAGCATGGCCCTGTCTCTGACCAGGAGAGTGGGTGGGAGAGTCTCCCATGAATGTGGAATCTGAAACAGTGACACATGGAGAATGGCAGTTGATGGTGCTGGGTCACCTGGTGGCCATGCTCTAGAAAGAAGACAGCATGTAGGAGTATCGTGGAGTCTTGACTGTGCTGCTTATTAGCGTTGGGGCTTTGGGCAAGTTATTTAACTTCCCTTTCCTTAGCTTCCTTATCTTTAAAATGGAGACAGTGGTACTTACCTCATGACATTGTTTTGAGGACTAAATGAGAAAATACCTTTAAAATACATAGAACAGTTCCAGACACACAGTAAGTATTCAGCATATATCAGTTACTTATCTCTTGCTGAGGGCCAGGAGATGCCCTGGGCTCCTTTGCTTTCTGAGTCTGGTTATTCAGTTCTCCTTTTGATTCTAGGTGATAACCTGGGATCCTTTCAATAAATGTTTCTCCCCTCCTTTATTTAAGCAAATCAATCAGCTTCTGTTTCTTGAAACAAAAATAACTTAAACAATATAGATGTTCATGCATTATGGCTCCTATGTTATTAGGAAAATTATATATAGTGTGATGACTCTCAGCGAGGGTGTGTGTGTGTGTGTGTGTGTGTGTGTGTGTGTGTGTGTGTGTACCCTGACAGTACAGAATGAGAGCACACATTCTGTTTGACAAAAATATTAAAAATCAATATTTGAGGGAAGTAGTACTAAAAAGTAATGTGTATTGATGGTACTTTATATCTGTGCATGGAAGTGGAGCCAGTTAGATCTATATAAAGAGGGGATAGACAAATTGATCCAGATCATGATGTGTAGTGAAATGGATCATCATTAATAGATTCAAGAGCTGGTTAGCAATGCTTAAATTACCAAAATATTGACTTAAGCAACTTTATCTGCTGATACTAGTTGAGAAAATTGTTGCATTCCACCATATTTATTGGACTACATAGATCTTAATACATATAATGTGCAACCATAAATAAAATTCAGCTGTTACATTTAGGAGAGAAAGATAATTTGATAGCCTATATTCCATAACATTAAAGGGAGTGATTCCTAATATTATGCATCAAATACACTTTTGTTTAACAACTTGCTGTCTTTGTACTTTACATAAATTAGATATATAGCAGCAGGTTCAATTAACTGTACAGAATAAAAATAGTAATTTCTAAAAGCAACTTCAGGACATTGCTGTGTATAATTCCACAAGATGCCTTCATGCCATTCAATGAATGTAATAAAGATGCTGGTAAAAATAGCGTTTGCATTGAATGTGGAGTAGAAAATAGAATCAGTGGGGATATTAATAAATACTAATCTACAAACGAATCTTCAAGTCTATTAAGAGTTTTAATGCTGCATTTGAAGCTCATAACTCCAGGCAATTCCCTAACTTAGCTTTGGCAAATGTTTATTTTGAGAAATGCTCAGTCATCTGTTTTACAAGCTGATTCTCTTTACACCTGAAACTTTCCATAAGAAAGTCGGCATAAAAATTGACTCCATTTTTAGGAAGGGTTGAGCCCATCTGCTTTAGGGTTGGGAACATATGCACAAAGATATTGACTATTTGGACTGGAAGGAACCTGAGAGGCAATGGTACCTAGTTGTTCATTTATAGATTGTATTATAAATTGAGGCCCAGGGACTTCCCTAGTGGCACAGTGGTTAAGAATCTGCCTGCCAATGCAGGGGACACGGGTTTGAGCCCTGGTCGGGGAGGATCCCACATACCGTGGAGCAACTAAGCCCGTGTGCCACAACTACTGAGCCTGCGCTCTAGAGCCTGCGAGCCACAACTACTGAGCCCACGTGCCACAACTACTGAAGCCCACGTGCCTAGAGCCCATGCTCTGCAACAAGAGAAGCCACCACAATGAGAAGCCCGCGCGCCACAATGAAGAGTAGCCCCTGCTCACTGCATCTAGAGAAAGCCTGCACACAGCAATGAAGACCCAACACAGCCAAAAATAAAAATAAATAAATTTATAAAAAAACATAAATTGAGTCCCATAGTGGTGGAGTACTTGTGTAAGATCACACAGGAATTTGGCAGAGCTGGGGTCATGTCTAGTCCCAGTCTAAGACTCTTTCTACCACATCCATGTTAATTCTCATTTTACATATGAAGAGGTTGGCCCCTGAAGAGGTTAAGTGACTTACCAAGAAGGTCAAATGGCTAGTTAATGGATGATGGTGACCAGCAGGCCTCTTGATGCTTTTCTGCTGGTTTTGATCAAAGTCTCTAAGGATATGATCCAGTGGGCCCTGAAAAACGTTCTGTGCTTGAGAGATTATTTCTGTTCTGTCCATCCAGGTATTTGAAATTTTATCTTAATGAGCAAGAAACTCCTTTTGCTCATAATTAGACATTAGGCTGAAAATAAAAATATCCTTGGGAAAAGGATTGGCTCAGATTTGTGCCAGAGTACCCTGGATTTGCCCAGGTTTCACCAGCCAGTGGGTACAAATAAAATCCCAGTAACATTAGCATCTCTGTGTTTTTGGTTCATGGTTCCCCCTGGCGTAGACAGAAGCAGGCTGGGACTCTTAGTTTAGGCTCTAAAATACCTGGCCACATGGGGGTGTAAATGATGACTAAGACTAGGAAGCAAAGGCCCTAGAATCAAACTCTGCCTGTCATACCATGTTCCCTTTAGACAGTCCAGCTTACTCCCAAGGGAGCTTCAACAACCTGGCAATTGCTTGATCTAATCCTGTTGCTCATTAGTATCAATGACTAATTTTTCTTTGTCTATCGAACTTGTCATTTCTCTTCTCCAGTTCATTCAACAAATTTTTACTAGCCTCTTAACCTACTGTGTTCCAGGAACAGGAGAAACTATAATGACTAGACAGATGTGGTTCCTGGCCTCATGGAGCTTGTGTTCTGGAGGGAGACACAGGCAATAAATACATACACAAACAAACATACCAAAGGTTTACAGATTATAATAAGTGCTAGGTAGGCAATGCAGGGTGCTATATAAAGAATAATGGTGGGTGTGAGAGCAAGCGTATTTTATGTGGGGTGCTCAGGAAGGTGTCTGGGGAGAATGACTTTTTAACTGAGACCTGACAGATGGGGAGGGGCCAGTAGGACTGGCTGATGTGGGGATTCAAAAGCTGGGGTCCTTGCCTCAATTTGGGACAACTTTCAAAGACCATTTCTGCTCCCTGTAGGATTAGCTGAGGTCTCTGGCCAACCCCACATTTCTTGCTCTTTTTACAGGCTTATCTCCTATAGCCACAACCCAGTCAACCTTCAGCATGCAACTCTCAAGTTTAGAGATTATTTTTAGGTAACTGAACCTAATATAGTTAGTACTGGATGTGGTTCTAGAAAGCTGACTCTTAAATGGGATTTTAGATATGAATTACCACTTACAGCTGGCAACATCCAACACAAGTGGAATATCCTCTAGCAGCTTGAGGCAGTGCAGTTGTGAAAACTTTCATTAGTGAGGAAAATGGTAACCTTCAGAACTATGGAGTTGGGTGGCTCTTGCCGAGTGCCATTAATTCCTTGAAAGAGCAACAGTGACAGGCTTAGGTGATTAATCACCATTTCAAGGCAAAATGTGAAAGCCAGAGGGCCTTCTTGACAGTATTTAAGGAAACTCTAATCTCCTACAGTTGGAGAGCAGAGCAAGTGGAGAACTTACTCTTAAGAGTAGCAGAGCTTCAGAGGGGGTTGAATTCTCAGCCTTGGTTGGTCTCCTGATCCAAGGCTGTGGACCTAACAGGGAAGGAGAGGGACCTGTCATTGAAATTGGGATATCTGGGTGGATGCATTTTAGAACTTTGAACCCCATATTCTTCCAAACCTGCTTGATCTGCAGAAGTGGCCCACCCACCCTGTTAGAAGATAACAAGTTGGGCTTCCTTGGTGGCGCAGTGGTTGAGAGTCCACCTGCCGATGCAGGGTACGCAGGTTCGTGCCCCGGTCTGGGAGGATCCCACATGCCGCGGAGCGGCTGAGCCCGTGAGCCATGGCCGCTGAGCCTGCGCGTCTGGAGCCTGTGTTCTGCAGCGGGAGAGGCCACAACAGTGAGAGGCCCACGTACTGCAAAAAAAAAAAAAAAAAGAAAAGAAAAGAAAATAGCAAGTTACATAACAACTCGTCGGTCCCCTTCTCTTACTAGGAGATCATGCAGAGGACTCAAATCAGGCAGGTGACTTACAGACAGTGCCTGCTCTCTCTCAGATCTATGCCTCCCTCCCCTTTTTACCATTCTATCAATAACTAGGGTCAAGTTACATTATTAGTAGGCTGGGAAGAACTAGACCTGCTAAGGGAAGGGAGAAACTGGTACCCCAAAGGAGCCGCAGGATCTAGTCAGCATGGGGGTACATGAGAGCTGGGAGAGGGTACATGGGACTGGATCCTGAGGGATGTGGGGAACATGAGTTTTCCAATATGGAATTCTGTGATACATAATTCAACATATTAGCGGGAATTCTAGGGAATGGGACTAATATGCAGGTCAACTCTCAGGAGCTTGGCCAAAGTGAAGGCCTACCTCTACCAAGTGAAGTAGAGGATGTGATAGATGATGGAAAAAGGAATCAGAAGGGGCAGAGAAGTGGGTATGTTATAATGGATATACTATATATAAGACTCGCCTGCTGCATTCCATAGGAAACCCCAGAAGAGCTACAGCATTTATAAGAATCCCAGCGGGGACTTCTGGGATTCTTATAAATGCTGTAGCCAGGAATGTTGGTAGGAAATGCTTCTGTGAGCCAGGAATGTTGGTAGGAAATGCTTTTATAGAGCAGGGCTCCCTGATACCAGCGGGGATGTTAGTATACTGAAAGGATAGAGGCCAGGTGGCTGAATCAAGGTGGGTAAAATGATAACAATGAGTAGTTGAAGCCCTAAAAGCAACCGGGGTTACAGGGGCCGCCTGTAGAGAAATGAGGGGTTTGTAACAGAACATGGAACACGATATTCCTAGATGCAAGTTGGAAGGGAAACCAACAAGGGTATTGCTTACTTATACAAATCAAAAGAAATCACAAATGAATAATTAAGAGGCTTAAGGTCATCATCCCAATAATCATTTGTGATCTCTTGTCTGGTTTCTAGGCATTATTTTTCAGACCCAGAATCCAGCAAGTATATTCAGTAGTAATTCCCCCATTTCTTGCCCCAGAGGACCTATTTCCTCAACTGTGCGTTGGGGAAAGGGAAATACCAAGCCCTTTTGAGGATTGGTTAGACACAAAGTCTGTATTGATAGTGATAGCAGGGACCCAAAGGACCACCATAGTCCCACTTTTCAAGTGAAGGTGTGCGGGGGCCAGGTAATAAGGAAAGCCTGGCACAGGCCTAGACCACAGTGGGCCCTCCGGATCCAGACCCACCTGATAATCATTTCCCTAGTCCCTAAGCGTGTAATTGGAACAAGCTTACCCGGGACTTCTCAGAACCCTCCTCACTTGAAGGGTAAGAGCTATCATTGTGGGGAAAGCCAAGTAGAAGTCTCTGGCACTGCCCTTCCCCCTCCCATCCAAGAGAGTGAATCAAAACCAATACCGTCTGCCAGACATCAAAGACTTAAAGAAGGCAGGGACGGCAGTCCCTACCATATCCCCATTTCATTCTCCAGTGTAACCTCTAAAAACCAGATGGATCATGGCAGATGACAGTGGATGACTACAGACTTTACCAACTACCTACCCCAATGGTAGCTATGAGCCAGAGGTGAGTCTCTTTGCTGGAGCAAATGAACACAGCCTTGGGCTGTGCTATATGGTCATTAATCTTGCCAATAAGTTCTTTTCCATCTCTATTAGAAAGGATTGTCAGAAACAATCTGCATTCAATGTAACAGACAAAAGTAACCATTTTTTACTTTGTTCCACAGCCATACTAACTCTGTCCCTGCCCTGTATCATATTCTAGTCCAAAGGGACAAGAGCCATCTGGACATTCCTTAGAACATTACAATAGTCTGCTATATTGATGATGCTTTGTTAATCAGATTAGATGACAAGAAATGGCAGGTATGTTGGAGGTTTTGGTAAGGCACACGCACTCCAGATGGCAGGAAATAAACCCAAAGAAGATTGAGGGGCCTGTCACATTAATGAAGTTTTTTAGAGTCCAGCGGCTTGGACCATGTTGGGAGATCTATAAGTAAAGGAAAACTCATTGCGACTTTCATCTCCCATTACCAAGGAAGAAGCACAGTGCTTCAGATTCTGGAGACAACATATTTTGTATTTTGGAGTGCTGTTCCTACCCATTAACAGGGGGTCATGGAAGGCTGTTTGCTTTGAGACAGGCCCAAAGAAGGAAAAGCCCAGGCTGTGATGGAAGCAGCTCTGCTGTTTGGGTCACATGGCTTGGCACCCCTGTGGCACTAAAGGCATGGGTGGTAGAAAAAAAGCAGTGTGTGATATTTATGGGAAGCGCTGATAGGTAAATCTCAACATAGACTCCTAGGATTCCAGAGCTAGGCCATTCCATCTACAGCAGAGAATTATATGTCATTCAGAAAAAAGTATCTGGCACATCTTTGGATGCTGGTAAAGACTGAGCAACTGACCGTGGGACATCGAGGGGCCATGCAGCCAGACCTGCCCATCATGAGCAGTCTGGGTCAGATCCTCTGAGTCAGTGGCATGGTGGACCCACCAGTGCTCCATTGTAAAATGGCAGTGGAACACTCAAGATCAGGCTCCCACAGGACCAGAGGGTACAAGTAAGCTGTAGGAGCAGATACTGCAGACTCCATAACACCCACCATTGTGGTACCAGCCTTGCTCCTACACTCGTGTCTATGTCCAATCAGCAGTCCTTCATAACCAACCAGCTGACAGGGAAGGAAAATGCCAGAGTTAGGCTCATGGATTGGTCAGCTTGGTATGTGGATACAAGCCAAAGACAGAGAGCAGCTGCCCTCTAGATTCACTTGGGTATCTCTGAAAGACACCAGGGAGGGGAAAGTACTCCAGTGGGCAGAGTTCCAGGTGGTGCACTGGGTCATCCAGTTTGTGTGGAAGGTGAAGTGGTCCTATGCAGGAATATATATAGACTCATGACCTTGATGCTTGGTTAGAGGCTTGGAAGGAGAAAGACTGGAAGATCAGAGATAAGAAGGTCTAGATGGGTCTATGGAAATGGGCATGAATTTTTGTATTGCGTGTAAATGATCACAAGAGTTTATCTATCACAAAAGAGGCACAAAACAACAAAGGTATAAAATGACTCAGCCAGGTGACCTCATCCCATCTGGCATGGACCATCTCAGTGCTGGCACAATGAGTAAAAGAAAAGGATAGCCATGGTGTCAGGATCAGGGCAATTCATCAAGGCGGATGTAACTACATCCACTGCCTGATGTCCAACTGGCCAGCAACAGAGACCAATGCTGAGCCTTTTATATGAGCCTAGCTCATGGGGAGCCTAGCTCCTCCATCTGTTGAGGAGAACAACCAGCCACTTGGTAGCAAGTTGACTACATTGGACACCTTCTACCTTGAAACACGCAGCGATTCATCTTGATGAGTTGACACATACTCTAATTCTGAGTTTGCCTTATTGCTTGCAGGCCCTCAGCAAGCACTCATAACCTGCAGAGCATTTAATCTAGTGACATGAGACCCTATATAGCATTGCTTTAGAACAAGGGACCCACTTTACAGCAAAAGGACATGTAGCAATGGGCACATGGCCATGGGGTCCATTGGTCTTATCATTTACTGCACTACCCAGAAGCCACAAGAATGATAGAGTGGTGGAATGATCTTTTAAAGAATTCACTTAAATGCCAGCTTGAAGATGATATACTGCAAAGATGGGACATCATCCTCCATTTAAGGTATGTGCCTTAAATCAGAGACCATTCTGTGGTATTCTTTAATAGGTGGAATACAGGAGTCTGGAAATCAAGGAGGTAAGAAGTAGGAATGACCCCTTACCATCATTCCCAATGACTTACTTGGGGAATTGCTACTTCCCTTTCCCATAACTCTGAGTTCTGTGAATCTAAAGATCCTGGTCCCAGAGGAAAAATGCTTCCCCAAGGGGACACAGTAAGTGTCTCATTGAACTGTGGCTGCCACCTGGCTCACTTTGGGTTTCTTGTCTCAAGAGACCAGCAGTCAAGGAAAGGAGTTACATACTGTTATGAGTAATTCACCCTCATTATTAGGAGGACGTAGGGCTACTGCTACACAAAGAGAGCAGGAAGATGTTTGACTTCTAGGTGATGCACTGGGACACCTTTCCCAGTTTTAACAGAAAATCGGAAAGTACAACAGCTCCTGCCTGAAACTGACATGGGAACCAGGAGCTCGGAGCCCTCAGATATGAAAGTCTGGGTCATCCCACCCGATATGCCGTTTAGACTAGCAGAGGTTCTAGCCAAGAGCGAAGGGAATCTAGAATAAGTGTGGTAGAAGAGGCAAATAATGATTATCAGTTTCAGCCTTGAGATCAACTGTAGAAGCAAGATTATTCTTTGCGCAAGTTTTTGTCTTATAAGTTTATCTCCGAAACAAGGTCAGACAGAATCATGGAAAA
Source organism: Neophocaena asiaeorientalis asiaeorientalis (assembly GCF_003031525.2). Taxonomy (NCBI): domain Eukaryota; kingdom Metazoa; phylum Chordata; class Mammalia; order Artiodactyla; family Phocoenidae; genus Neophocaena; species Neophocaena asiaeorientalis. The sequence goes on along the minus strand of NW_020175039.1, from coordinate 4,522,662 downwards.
GCCACTCCTTTGATGGGGTGGACTTACTATAAAAAACAAGTGCATAAGGGGTGGGCTATCATGGGCTGTACTGCCCCATCCAGATTCCTCTCGAGAACTGATGCATCTGTCCCTAGCTCCTGGGAACATTGGCTGCTCATGGCTCACAGGTTTGTCAATGGGAATTGCTCTCGGCCACAAAGCACCGCCTCACCCAAGGTATGTAACTGGCTGATAAGGGATTAAAAGTCCTGGCCTCTTCTCTCAATTTGGGAGGACTCCTACAGACCCTCCCAGCTTTAGAGCTCCCCATCAGATTGCCTGAAGCCTCTGTTGCCACCACATTGTTGGCTAGTTTCTCCCTCTGCCCTGTCCTGCTGTCTTCTCTTCCTTCTATCCCGAGAGCACTCCTCAGTATACTGTTAGCAGGCAGCTTTCCATCTCAGAGTCTGTTTCCAAAGATCTCAATTTAAGACACCATCCAAGTGGAAACATAAACCAGTTCTTTGATGCTTGAGCTGTTTGCATCTGGAACACAGGCCTCTGTTGGGGGTTTAAATTCGTGAGCAATCATAATTATATGCCTAAGGGAAAATGTGTTGGTTTGGGGAACAGGGGAGGTCAGAGCTGGGGAATGTACAGAGAACTTGAGCCTCGTTGTAAAGGGGAGTATGTGCAGTTTGTAACGTGGTGCCATGGTGTAAGGAACTCAGAGTAAAAGAGAGGGAGAGGGAGGAAGAGGGGTTCCCTGTCAAAGACATCCTGTCCTGCCTTTATTTTTGGCTTTATCTTTAACAAAGGGTTTTACCCCATATATTCAGGTAGCTGAATAGTTGCTGGAGAAGTACGTCTGGGGCAAGGACCCCTTCCTGAGTATCATAAATCACACTCTCCTTTCCTTCTGAGCTGTAAGGTATGGCTACTCCGCTTTCTGCCAGCTCTGATGGGAGGGTAACCTTTCTCACCTCATTCACCAGACTCTCCTGACTGTGGTCAAGTTGGATAAACAAAGGCCTCTGGGGGTGGGCAGTATTGGGGAGTATTCAGGGCAACCTTAGTAAACTCACTTGTGAGCTCTTGGTGGGGGAAGGAGGCTTGTGTGTCAGGAGGAGCCTTGGTGCTGGCGCCGCTTCTAGAGAGGCTATGCGTGGTCAGATGCCATGGTCCGGGGCTGGAACTGCAGCCAGGTCCTCTCGTGAGCTTCATTCCAGCCCTCCTGGGGGGAACTCTGCCCCTAAGACCATGAGGACCACTCCAGGTTGTACAAAAATGGGTTCCCCGCTCAGGTCTGTAGATGGATTCCCAGGCAGAAAAATGTGGTCTGCAGCAGGGTCTGCCAGCTGCAGCTTGTGGGCTGGGGGAGTGGGGTGGAGAGAGGCCTGCTGGGTAGGCAGGGATTGTCATTTTTAGACCATGACTAATAAGAAATCTGGATTTTTTCTCAGTTGTAAAAACTCTTCCCACTCTTCCCTTTCTCTCTCTGCAAGGTAACTGCAAAATAATAAAATAACTCTGGAGTTATTTCATGTCCTCTTTTGATGGCCTAAAGTGAATTAGAAGCTGGAAAACATTGTACATGGGAAACACTATATGTGTATTGTGTATTATATCTTAAGCTAAATGTTATATGAGAACAAATGGTTTAAGGGAGTTTGAGCACATAAAAGAGGTTGGCAATCATTTTCAGCCCAACATTTGGCCCAAATTAGCAATTTTCAAATATTCATGTTTATATTTAAATACAAAGATTTCTTATTTCAAACCAATTGCTGCTGATCAGTAGCATAACTTCAAATTTGTTACAGCCTACAGGAATGGGGGGGAGGGGAGGGCCAGAGTAAAATGGAAATTTTGAACTTGAAGTTAGAAGACCTTTGGTCTCAGCTTTTCCATTTACTAGCTGTATGACCTTGGGCAACTTACTTAACTTCTCTGTTTACTCGTCAATAAAATTAGAGTAATAATTTTTACCTTATAGGGATATGGGGAGGATCAAGAGAGATTATGAACGTGAAAGTGTTTAGAGAACCGTAAGTTCTACACAGATGCCGATTCTTATTAGTGGGAATGTGTGTGGAGGTGGCGCATGAGCTTGGTAGGATGCAGGTGGCTTTGGGGAGAGCATCAGATATGAGTCACGAACAGGAATATGTATAATTCTGGAAAACATGGCTGTCATTGAATCCAGTTCCTAGTTCCACTGAGTATTTTTCCATGAGTCCTATATCTCAACAAAAACACATCTTTTTCCCGCACATTCTGTGATTGTTATGTAGTTATTCACCTCTAACCTGCTGGCATTGAACAAGAAAGACTTCTGTTCCATCGTCTACTTCCCTTCCCTTGGAAATCATTACTGTACCTTCTAGGTTTATCTTTTAGGACTTTTTCAGCCTCTGGGACTCAAGTCAGGCCAATTTTTTGCTAAAAAAAACCCAACAAGATTCACTCCTAATTCTACAGCACAGTGGTTTCACAGAATACTCCACTGAAGCCATCAAATGTTGAGTATACAGGCATACCTTGTTTTATTGTACTTTGCATTTTTTACACATTGAAGGTTTGTGGCAACTCTGCATCGAGCAAGTCTAATCGGTGCCACTTTTTCAAAAGATTTGCTTACTTTGTGTCTCTGTCTCACATTTTGGTAATCGGCACAATATTTCAAACTTTTTCATCATTGTTACATTTCTTATGGTGATCAGTGATCTTTGATGTTACTATTGTAATTGTTTTAGGGAGCCGTGAACTGTGCCCATGTAAGACAGCGAGCTTAATCAATAAATTGTGTGTACTCTGACTGCTTCACCGACAGGCCATTCCCCCACCGTTCTTTGTCTTGTGGGCCTCTATTTCTCAAGACACAACAATATTGAAATTAAGCCAATTAATAACCCTGCGATGGTCTCTAAGTGTTCAAGTGAAAGGAAGAGTCACACATCTCTCACTTTGAATCAAGAGCTAGAAATGATGAAGCTTAGTGAGGGAGGCATGTTGAAAACCAAGTCAGGCTGAAAGCTAGGCCTCTTGTGTGAAGCAGTTAGCCAAGCTGTGAATGCAAAGGACGAATTCTTGAAGGAAATTAAAAGTCCTATCCCAGTGAACAAATAAATGATAAGAAAGCAAAACAGCCTTATTGCTGATATGGAGAATGTTTTAGTGGTCTGGATAGAAGATCAAACCAGCCACGACATTCCCTTAAGCCAAAGCCTAATCCAGAGCAAGGCCTAACTCGCTTCAATTCTGTGAAGGCTAAGAGAGGTGAAGAAGCTGCTGAAGAAGAATCTGAAGCCGGCAGAGGTTGGTACATGAGGTTTAAGGAAAGAAGCCGTCTCCATAACAAAAAAGTGCAGGGTGAAACAGCAAGTGTTGATGTAGAAGCTGCGGCAAGTTATCCCGAAGATCTAGCTATGATAATTAATGAAGGGGACTACACTAAAAAAACAGAGTTTCAATGTAGATGAAATAACTTTATGTTGGAAGAAGATGCCATGTAGGTCTTTCATAGCTGGAGAGGAGAAGTCAGTGCCTGGCTTCAAAGCTTCCAAGCACAGGCTGACTGTCTTGTTAGGGGCTAGCAGCTGGTGACTTTAAGTTGAATGCAATGCTCATTTACCGTTCCAAAAATCCTAGGGCCCTTAAGAATTATGCTAAATCTACTCTGCCTATGCTCCTTCAGTGGAACAACAAAGCCTGAACGACAGCACATCTGTTTACAACATGTTTTACCGAATATTTTAAGCCCCCTGTTGAGAGCTACTGCTAAGAGAAAAAGATTCCTTTCAAAATATTACTGTTCATTGACAATGTACCTGGTCACCCAAGAGCTTTGATGGAGATGTACAATGAGATTCATGTTGTTTGCATGCCTGCTAACACAACATCCATTCTGTAGCCCATGGATCAAGGAGTCATTTTGACTTTCAAGTCTTAACATCTAAGAAATACATTTTGTAATGCTACCTATAGTGTGATTCGTCTAATGTATCTGGGCAAAGCCAATTGAAAACCTTCTGGAAAGGATTCACCATTCTAGATGCCATTAAGGATGTTTGTGATTCATGGGAAAAGGTAAAAATATCAACATTATCAGGAGTTTGGAAGAAGTTGATTCCTACCCTCATGGATGACTTTGAGAGATTCAAGACTTCAGTGGAGGAAGTAAATGCAGATATTGTGGAAATAGCAAGAGAAGTAGAAAGCTTGATATGACATAACTTTCTTGTTTCCTTTTCACTTAAACTATACAGAAGAAAAGTAGAGCTCTGAGAAAACATGGCTGAAAGTTGTGAGAAGTTATTTCAAAATTAAATTGTAAAGGAGGAAAATCACAATTTCCTAAGTGGAAACAACCACAGCTGGCGGTTGGGAAAAGCAATATAGGTTTTTGATTCTAAGTTGGCTTAAAGTCCAAATCAATTGCAAGGAGGCTTTGGCTTGCAATGATTGTATATCTGGGTGATTTGGCAAAGAATGCTAAACAAATTCCAAGAATAAGGCTACATTTTTAAAAAGCTATGATTGATAAATGTTATTTACTCTTTTTATATTGTACTTAAATGTGGCTTATATAAAAGCTTGATCCATAAAAATCGCTGACCTTATTGGTTTCTGTTGTTTAGGTGAAGAATAATGTTATACTTTTAAAAAACAATTTGGTAGAAGGATCCCAATTGCAATAGCATCTGAGAGGTAAAGACCCTTCCGTCTGGTACTGGTACAGCAATTCTACAGCTGGGAAGTGAGGTAGGCATCATAGGGGTGGGGTGACACTGCAGGCTCCTCAGTTTCTTTTGGTGTTCCTGTCTTTTGATTTGGGTCTCTGAGTCTTTTGCAGCACAGGTGACCTGCTTCTACTTAAGAAGGGTCACCTCCCCACCAATACTCCCTGCCCCGGCTCGATCTCTGTGTGCTTATGGCTAATCTGCTTTGCTGAAGATGATGTCCGTGAAACTGTAAACCATGTCTTCTTACCTCCAATCACAGTTACTCCATAAATTGTCCATTTATTAACTTATTGGGAAAGGCCCTGGGATCCCTCTACCCAACACATGTCATTCTAGGCAAGGTTGTTTTCCCGCTTAGCCTCATTTCGTTTCTGTCTCTAAGATAGATCTCTTTCCAGGATCTGTTGTTTTGAGCTACTCTTTTTTTTTTTTTTGCGGTACACGGGTCTCTCACTGTTGTGGCCTCTCCCGTCGTGGAGCACAGGCTCCAGATGCACAGGCTTAGCGGCCGTGGCTCACGGGCCCAGCCGCTCCGCGGCATGTGGGATCTTCCTGGACTGGGGCCCGAACCCGTGTCCCCTGCATCGGCAGGCGGACTCTCAACCACTACGCCACCAGGGAAGCCCTGAGCTACTCTTATCACACCTTGTCATGAGGTCCTGCTCATGAAACTTCTCAGGAAAACAAATGGGACAGTCAGATTCAGCCATGGGCTGGCAGAGTAGGTGGCCATTCCTATGGCATATTTTGAGGGTCCCCAAAGGACTTTGTGCCCCCAGAACTATCAGGTGGTTCTCAGATTTTAATGTTGCAGATAAACTCTAGCAGTCCCTAAGCAGGGTCCCAGTGAAGTTTTTCAAATGCATATGCTTGTGTTCTAAGGCACAGAGTCCTATTCCTAACCAGTTATTGACTAAATAAAGTGTCCTGGCAGTGCTACAAGCTATGGGGTGGAGAGTGCTAGGGAAATGGTCATAATTCAGGGTATGATTGTGGGGATCCATGGCCAGCCTTGGGCCAGCCAGTTGAAGATGCCACATACACGGGAGTGGAGGAGCCACAGAGTTTTAGTAAGGTGGCACTAAAGAGGAATGTGGCTGAATTTAAGTTTTGCTGGCAATGGCCTGCAGGGCTGTGTCTTGTCGTGGGTATTTAGACACAGGCTCTATAGATCTTTAGAGAGGCATACTAATGGAGGCTGAACATTTTTTGTCTCTGTCCTAATGATGATATAGGGATTTGTACCTTAGTTCACTTTCTTATTCTCAGTGATTGCTCTGTTGGGCAGATTTCACATCAGTTTAATGTGAGGTTTTCTTATGGAGGTTGTTTGTACCACAACCCAGCTTTTCCATAAGTTCTAAATATCAGTACTCTCTTAAGTGGGTCTTTTACTTTTGATAATATAGTATCATTTATTGATTTTCGTCTGTTTTGTGTGGAGTGTACTTTCTATGTCTGTGTATACCTACATCTTTTTAACCAGCACAAAAACCCTACAAGATATTATTTTTCCCATTTTATGAGTGAGGAAATTGAGGCTTAGAGACTTGAGTAAGGTCACACAGTGAATGGTGGAGGCAGAAGTGAACCCAGATCTCTGATTCTCCAGAGCCCCCATCTACCCCATGTACCATGCTATCCCTCCTAAACCATGAGTAAAAAGAGCCTTTGATTCTTTGTAGCCCCCCTCCAGGTGACTTAAAGGATAGTGGATGATGATTATGTAAATTGGTCCTTCACATTTTAAGGATTCCCACATAACCTCATAAATGGCTCATAAATTTGATTTATTTTCATGGAACACTCTTCTGATTGTATCACTTTAAGACACCAACATTTCTGTTTGAGAACTATTATTTCCCTCAGCTTTATGGCTGAGGGGCAGTCAAATCAACATATCCTAAATTCTGTTTTAAAGTAGTGATTAGATCCGACCCTGTATAGAACAAAAGGAAGTGAATTTAGAGTTGGGATTGATGGGTACCATATGGTCTGAAAAGAAAGAAAAAAAAAAAAAGTAACTTTCAGCAGGAGAAAGTTAAGCTTGAGTGTCATCTGAAGTTGTACAAACTAAAATTTCAGTCTTGACCACTACTCTCCTGCAGTTTTCTCTCTTCCTCCTACCCTGTAATTAATTAGGGTTTGGGCTAAGACAATGAGGGGGGAGGTATCAACGGAGTAGACCAGATGAAGGGTTGGGTGGAGGCCTTGTTGAGGTTTGAGTGAAAATTTGGCTTGAAGTTTCTTTACATTGTTTGTGTTTTGTTTCAGACTTCATGGTACTGGAATTAAAAAATCTGTGTGTGGTGTTAATGTATTTTAACAGCATGATTGATTTAACAGAGACTCAGTGAGGCCGACCAGAGGACCACTCAATAGCAGAATGTCACACTTGAGGAGCGCGTTCCATTTTCTAGTAGCCAGTGTGTGTGGGTAGAACAAGGACTTCCGTGGCCTTGCTCCTGCCCCCGTGCCCCTCCCCATTTGCTGATAAGCTGTGCCTGATGCCTTGCAACGGCGCCATCACGAGAGGGGGTGGCCGGAGAACCAGCAGTGCTGTTACACCTATTACTCTAAATTGAAATATTGGAAATATAAATAAAAGATTGTCATGGCTTTCTTGGTTGGAGAAGAAAAAACTTTTCAACAGCAATGTTATTCAGTTCAGCTCCTGCTTTCTTTGCCAGCAGCTCGTGGAGGAGAATGGGATGTGAAAGGGGGTGGGGTGGTAGTGGTGCCTCCAGTGCGGGCTTGTTAGTCAGCAGCTGGAATCATCTTGGGTCAATTTGTGGCCTTCCCCCGCTCCATGTCTCCACTGCAACAGGAATACTTGAGGCCCCCAAATGCATATTGAACCCTCAGATATATCCAGAGGAATGACTTGAAGAGCCAGTTTGCAATGCACAGAAAAAGCCTTTTCACTCCCTTGGTGCAAAGGTCATGTTTCTTTGGTTCAGGAGGACCCATGGGTATAGCTCCCCACCTTGGAAGTGAGACCATCAGACTCACTCAGCTAACTCTCCTGAAATCTAAAATATATTTCTTTATGCATTGGCTGGGAGGAGCAATCCTCAGTCCTGTAGTGCACTCACCCTCCACTTGGCTTTGCTCCGCACCCATCTGGAGTGTTCTGGGAGGTGTGGTTGGAAGCTGGGCTGGGACCGAGTGTTTGGCATCGGGTTGGATGTCGCAGGAAGAGCTGATAGCGCCCAGTGGTCTGAGCCAGTCTCTGCATTACCAGCTGGCAGGGAGACTGAAGTCATCATCCGTGCTATTGGCAGAGCTGGGCCCACCAGTAAATCTTGGGATGCGAAAGCTAGAAAGGAATTTGGAGTCATTTGAGTTCATTCTTTTCATTTTATAGTCAGGGAAGCAGGCCAGGGAGGATGAGTGACCAGTCTAAGACCGCAGAGCGCTTGGTGCAGAACTGGGGACCAGCCTCTGCTCTCCTGGTCTCGGTTCCTTGGCCTGGCTCACCGCACCCCTTCTCCTGGAGGCCTGACTGGGATGGGTCCTTGGGATTTGCTGAATCCTGGTTGTGCCATAGCAGGGACTGGTTGAGGGCGGAGAGTCCTCAGGAAGCAGCTGCCTTGGAGGAACTCCCCATCCCCTGCCCCACCCCTTTGAACTGTGGGCATGCTTGTTTAGCACCTTCTAGGAGGTAAAAGACAATGAAGCCAATTATGCATCCGGAATACTGGAACCTTCTTTTCCACACACGATTCTCTGGTCTCCCATGGTGTATGAGTTGCTTGTTAAATTAATGTTTGCCTGTCTGGAGTGCCAGAGGAATAGACATTATAGGCCAATTAGAGAGAAAAATCAAACCAACCAGAGTTGTCCTTTTAAAAATTGAGTCCTTTTTATGTGCTGTGGAGGTGTCGGCATTATCATAAAGACTAATTAGGACATTTTACAACATCCTGGTAACGGAGGAAACAATCTTGTTGGTAACTTTAAAGATTATTAAGCGTCTTTAGCACTTGGGGTCGGATATTTAAGGCGCGTCTGTGCTCACCTGCTGTTGCTGCAGGAAGTGTTTTATTGTCTCATAAGAAGAAAGGAACATTTTGAAGGCATAAATGCCGAGTTGTAATGGACGGTCCTGCACTTTGCAAAGCCCTAAAACAGGGTCTCCAGGAAGAGCTGGCTGTGATCTGAGATGTGATTTGTCACACTGTGTTCCATGGGTCTGCGCTGAAGTCAGTTTCCATCTTGGCCTCCTGGAGAAAAGAAAGCTCCTCGAAGACAGGCATTATGAGGAGGGTGTGTTCTGGCGCTGGCGGCAGAAACAAGGAAAGCAGACAGTGCATCTTCCTATTAACAATGCTATTTTTCACTTATGGGCACATGCTTCTCCTATATTCTAGCAAACACGTTCAAAAGCACCGAAGGAAGTAAGGGTGGAGAGGACACGGGGGTCCACGGAGAGTTTTGGGGGAGAGCGTGTGTATGATTTGCCCATTGCTCCTAGAAATCACTATGAATTGGAACACACTTTTGGAACTTGATTGAAGACAAAAGGTGCGTGGCAGATGCAGGTTGGATGCTTCAGTTGTGTGCCGTTGTTATTTAAAGAACTGCGTATTGTCTTGAAATTCAAATGTCCTTTAACAGGGAAATTGTATCAAGGCCAGACAAAGCAGAAGGGTAAATTTAAATGTCACAGAAGTATCTAATGCTTGTACGATCTCTGTGCAGAAATTTCCAGAAAGCTAAAGGAAATCTTAAAGAATTCCTAATCGAAGGCTGTATGTTTAAAGTGTCATTTATCTGTGAGTCTGTGGGAAAGCCTTTCACATTTTCAGCAGTTTTAATTGAGACTAAAACCACACAATTAGGCTTCACTTAGTTATCAGTGAGAACACTAGCTATTTACTTTATAGTCTTAATGATATAACAAGTGTAAAGAAAACACAGGGCAGAGTTAAGACTTAAGTCTCGGCTTTGTGCTCTGGGATTTTGCCACGTGAACTATTCACATTAATCGGGGTTTTTATAATAAAATTTCAGAATATGGTTCTGAAACTACCATTTCCTGCTGACCAGTCTGCCACACTGCAGCTTTCAAGCAACAATTTCTCTTTTTAAAAAGTTATTTCTCACTGTAAATATAATGCAGTCTTATTAAACAGAATCTGAAAAAAATCACCAACATACACCACACACACAAACATTGTTCCTGTCTTTGTGGATTTCTTTTAACCTTTTCCGTGTTATTAATCAGTTTATTTACGATTTGTGTCATTGTAATTACAGTATTTATGCAATTTTATATCCTGCCTTTTTCACGGAATATAGTGTAACCTTTATCCATGTTATTTTACGGTATTTGTAAACATAATGTTTAATGGCCTCATAATACTTTATTAAGTGAATATATTATAGTTTGCTGAATCAGTCCTCTTTAAGACCCATTTGTTGTTTCCCGTTTTTTTGGAGCGGTTACACAGCTAGCCAGAGGAGAAACCCTTCTCTAAATTCTGGTTTGAAACCCTTCTCTAAATTTGTGTTTTTCTGCCATTCCAGACTGCAGATATGCAGTGTATGAGTGTGTTTTATACACTCCACCCACCATGAGTCTTGCTTCATATTTGAAAAGCCTTGACTAAGTTGATAGATCACAAATGGGATTTTAGATTAACTTGCCTTTCTTTTGATTACTACTCAGACTCTTTTTTCTTTTCATATTTTGTCAACTAGTTGTACTTCCTTAATTATGCAAATTTATTTCTCAGTTTACGTCTTTATTTCAGTTATTTTACCTTATTATATACAGAAGCTTAAAATTTGTATGTAGTTTAATCTACACAGTTTCTCGTTTTGGCTTTTTCTAAGCTTTTAAGCTTAGAAATTTCTTTTTACTCTAGGAGTTTGACAGATATTCAGTTTGATTGCCTTTTAGTTTCTTTCTATGGCTTAATCCTTTTATATTTTACTCTTTAGTGCATCTGGCATGTGTTTTGGTGTATGGTGTGAGAAATGGATATGAATTGTTCCTGTTTCCAAATTGTGAATCTATTTTGTTGATTGAATTCCTCTTCTTTTCTGATTTGTGATGTCTTCTTTATTATATATCAAAAATTTTTAATTGCATGTTTTCACAAGATATATACCAAAAGCCATTGGGATTACTTTTATTTATGGTTTTTTTTTTTTTTTTTTTTTTTTCAT
>NW_020175039.1:4458027-4511434 GCF_003031525.2 Neophocaena asiaeorientalis asiaeorientalis | reverse complement strand
AAAAGCCATTTGGATTTCTTTTTTTTTTGGTTTTTTTTTTTTTTTTTTTGTATCATGGCAGGTTATTTTGACTAGACAATTATGTGACTTGCTCTGGAGTAAAAGAAATTGGGTAATACTGGACAACAGCCTGAAGTATGTAGGGAGCCCCAGGAATGTCTAGAGAGAGCAAAATCTGGAGCACCCTGTCTAAATTAGGGGTGCTTATCGGAATCATCTATGGAACTTAAAAAAAATTATAATCTTGGATTCTGCCACCAGAAATTTTCATTCTGTAGGTTTTAGGAGATGTCTGAGCATCCCTGTTTTTAAAAAGCTGCACAGATGATTCTGATCTGTATCTCAATTGAGAACTATGGTCTAGAACAGGGGTCAGTAAACTATGGACCACACACCAAATCCAGCCTGCCATATGTTTTTATACGGCCCATGAGCCAACCATTTACATTTTTAAATGGTTGAAAAAAATTTTTTAGAGAATATTTCATGGCATATGAAATTAATATGAAATTCAAACTTGTGTCCAAAAATGAAGTTTTATTGGAATCCACCCATGCTCATGGGTTTATGTATTATCTGTAACTGTTTTACCACTACAGTGGCAAAGATGAGCAATTATAACAGACTGTAGGGCCCACAAAGCCAAAAATATTTACCATCTGGCATGTTACAGGAAAAGTTTGTGACCCCTGGCCTAGAGTAGTGAAATGAGACTCAGAATTCCTTGGTTCTAGGGTATTACTGAAGTGCTGTCCCAGAATGATTTGTTGTCCATTTCAGAAGCAAAATTACTATAGTTATATCAAGGTTCTAAAGACAACAAACAGAGCTGAAAGAGATTATAAACTGTACATCTTCCATTTATGGCAATAAGGTAAATTCTATATCCTGAAATCCTGCTACAATATAGCCCAAATTGCTGTGTGGAATAGAAATAAACCACTCTTTAAATGCATGGCTGAACTGGAAAGAAAGTAAGGGTACATTTCAGATGCATCAAACAAAGAAGAAAAACAAACTATATATATGTATAACTGAGTCACTTTGCTGTACAGAAGAAATTAGCACAACGTTGTAAATCAACTATACTTCAATAAAATTTTTTTAAAAATTTAAAAAGAAGGAGAAGAAAACAAACCCAGGTAGCTGAGAGAGCTCTGAAGCTGGCAGCTGCCTTAAGGGAATCTTCTGATCTCTGGCAACTACTGGGAGGGAATAGGACACGAAGCCTTGGGCCAAGGCAAAGTAGAGAGTTGAATTGTACTGTCCCCCACACCCCTTACCTCCCATGACACTGGGACTCTGGAGGACAACATCGTTACTGAGAGGGTGACCTAGAAAAACAAGGCACGCAAAGGAAGACAACAAAGAAACTTGCTCTCTCAGTCTTTGGTTCAGGGTAAGGAAAAAAATTCTCCCCTGCAGATTCATAACACAAATCTAGCTCCCATGCAGATTTGGGGCCTGGATTCACACAATGTGCAAGGTATGAAGATTCCAAGAATTTATTTTCAAGTTGGTAGTGCCCCAGGTACCTGGCAGCAGTAAATCTCTTATCTTCTCTGAAAGAAGAAAGACTCACCACATGCCTCCTATAACTACCACGTATAAAGTTCCAAAAGACGTGAACTCACACAACAATAGATATACAAATACCAAAACATGTGAGGGACTAAGGCACCATGGGTGAGAGTCAGAACAAACAACAAATAGCAGAAGGGGTCCCTGAAAGACTTCAGATAAAGGGACTACTGGATACAGAATGTAAAGTAGCCATGTTTGATCAGTTTCAAGAATTAAAAGACTAAATCAAAAGTCTGAGTAAGGAGCAAGAGATCATTCAAAATGACCAGCAGACTGGGAGAAGAATGAGGTAGAACTTCTAGAAATAAAAAAACATAATACTTAAAATAGTATACGATGTCAATTTAATCCACTGTCCCACCTTTCAGGAGAACAATTGACTACCCGACTACCCGACATGGGTGGTGTAGGTATAGATAAGATAGAGTTGGGGACTTCCCTGGTGGCACAGTGGTTGAGAGTCCGCCTGCCGATGCAGGGGACACGGGTTCGTGCCCCAGTCCGGGAAGATCCCACATGCCGCGGAGCAGCTGGGCCCGTGAGCCATGGCCGCTGAGCCTGCGGGTCCAGAGCCTGTGCTCCGCAACGGGAGAGGCCACAACAGTGAGAGGCCCGTGTACCGCAAAAAAAAAAAAAAAAAAAAAAAAAATAGAGAAAAAGATAGAGTTGGAATGAACTATAGAGAGCTCTGAAAGACAGGCTGAAGAGTTTGGAACTTATTCTGTGTGCCATGAAGAACCACTGACATTTTTTGAGCAGGAGTGGTGGCGGTGGTCATGGGGGGATTCAGGGTCCCATCATATTGAACCCCAAGCCTACCATCTTTCAGAGCACACAAATATGACCCTTCTTAAGAGACTCAGGGACCTTAAAAATTGCAGCTAATTTTCAGGGTGAAAATAAGTGGCCATGTGGGGCAAGTGGCAGGTCTAGCCTATCACCAAAGGGACAAAATAGAAATTAATGGATGTAAGCATGGCCATGAAGAGGCAGGAAAAGGAAGAGCAGAAACCCAAAGGAAAGACACAGCGGGCTAAGAGAGTGGAGAAGTTTTGTAGGCAAAGGTGGATTGTGGCAAGGTGAATAGGGACGTCAGTTAATAATGGTTAAAGGTGAAGGTGGGAGGGAAAATAGTAGAGTGAATACGTAGGTAAGTGGTTGCTGACTGAACTTAAGGACACGTAGTATCAGCACCAGGGAATTACCAGTAAAGCAATGTTTTGTGGCTCTGGGAACTTAAGTGGCTGGGAGGGGAGAGAGTTTCTCATTCGTTCTCTTCATTCTGAAGATCAAAGCCTTGATTTTATGATCATTTCTAAATTTTGTTAGTATCATTTCTCTAACGTTTCTTATTTTTCAAAGTCCCTCATGAACCTCTTTTTGTACATTCATTGCTCTAATTGATGTTGTTACAATTAGACGCTGCAGCTCCCCTGCCCCTAAGTTTCTGCCCCCACCTTCTGAAGTCTAATTTTTTAAAAATTTGCCCAGGCAGCTCCAGAGAGGTTCTCTGATTCTTCTTACATCCTGTGTTTTCTGCCTGATCTTTGTAGGTTAATTTCATTGTGAGATGGCATGCAATTAATGAGACTTACTACGTTAATGAGCACAGAAGTTATTATTTAATAATTATGTTAGCGATGAAAACAGTTATGGGTTAATTGTTACATTTACTATTAAAATAACAAGCTGAGGGTTGAATTTATGTCTATAGTTCATTAAAAAGAAATTTAAACATAGAATTGTGAGCAAGTGACTGGTATGTAGAAGACAAAAAATGTGTTTATACATGTAAAAGTTAACAGCTATCAACCTCACCAGTAAATGTGGTACAAGAAAGATTTTGACACAAAGAGACTTTGTACAGGGTGATCTTAGGTATTTTTTAAGAAAAGCAAAACTGTGAAAAAAACACTCCAGTTTGGAAGGACACCAATGGATAAGATATTGGGACCTTATGATAGACTCTAACGTCAAGGTCAAGAAAATATCAAATATCAACATAGAACAAAAGCCATAACCAGATCAGGTGACTTGCTTTCTTGGTCACTGAATAGCCATTGCCTTTTGTTTTTTGCGGTACGCGGGCCTCTCACTGTTGTGGCCTCTCCCATTGCGGAGCACAGGCTCCGGACGCGCAGGCTTAGTGGCCATGGCTCATGGGCCTAGCCACTCCGCAGCATGTGGGATCTTCCTGGACTGGGGCATGAACCCGTGTCCCCTGCATCAGCAGGCAGACTCTCAACCGCTGCGCCACCAGGGAAGCCCAGCCATTGACTTTTGACAGTTCGTTTTACCCTCTTAGTATCTCAGTTTCCTAATCTATCAAAAGAGGCTTTAAGGTCTATGGAAATGAATATTTGTAGAGGCATTGACACCCACACACCAAAGCAACCAAGGCTATTCTCTAGAGTTGGTCTAAGTATCAATGAAGTGTGTGTGTGTATATGTGTATGCATGCTTGCCCATAGACACATGCAGACATGAGACTAGGCAAAATTCTATAATTAGTCTGTTTGCAATGAGAAATCTTTGTCTGTAAATGATTTGTCTTAAAATCTCCTTCTTAAGACATTTGCATTGTGCCTTGCAAAAACTATTTGTTGTTAATGGCAAAGCAGGCTATGAGGGCATGTCTGAGTTCTGGGAAAGAGTGTCATGATCAATAAACCATGTCTGCCATGGCCAGCCCTTTACAATCACTTCTGATTTCTTGCATTTTCTTTATTACTATTATTTTAAAATTTGGTCTAAAAACTTTTTTGGACACATATCCATTTTACATCAGTTTTCCTCTCTTTGTTTTGCTTGGACTCATAGACTTTTGACCTGGGAGGGACCCTAGAGCTCATCTAATCCAGCTGTATCATTTTACAGATGACAAAGCTGAGGACCAGAGAGGGGAACGCATTTGTCCAGACTTACAGGGGCAATTCGTAGCAGATTTGGAACTAGAATTCCAGTCTGTGACTCCTTGTAAAATGGTTTCTCTGCTCTAAGCTTTCCAGGACTCATCATAAGGTATGTCATAATAGTATATCGTTTTATCCTGGTAAAGCATTTTACAATTTTTAAAGCACTTTCATGTATATCATCTCACTGGACCCTTATAACATCTAATAAGATACACTCAGGCAGTTTTGTCTATATGTTAGCTGGATGAGAATCCTGAAATTCCCTTGTTCAAGGTCACATGATGAGTAAAAGTTAGCAGTGCTATTAGAAGCCAGTCTTTCCAGTTCTGGCTTACTGCTCTTGCATTGCTCCATGATATAGGAAAAATGGGATGAGATGATTGGGATTTATTTCAAAAACTCAAGAGCTGCTTTAAATTTACCCTGTAAATATTTTTTCAAAATATCAATTCATCACATCTAAGAATTTCCCTTTGGCATATTTTGCACTGACCCTGCTCAATCTCTGCAGTAGCAGGAAGAAGCAGACTAACACTTGGGTTGTAAACAGCCCCACTCTATAAGAACCGTTTCGTGCACTGTTCATGGATCAGAAATCTCAGCCTTGTGATACTGAGCAATGCCACTAAAGAAGCCTTAAGACCTGTAGAGTTAGTAAAAGGCCTGTAGAGGTATTAAAATAAAGGTAAGAATTAGGAAGAATAAAAATGGAGCAAGTGACCCAGGACACAGACGTAAAAGCAGAGGACCCCAAGGTAGGGATGGTTGTGTCACCAGCCAGTGCCTTAAGGGCTCATGGAGTGTGGGGCTGGGAGGTAACTGGTGTCAGAGGCTCAGAGTTGACATTTAGAATTACTCCTTTTCCCAGGTCTTTATTGACCGATTTCCTGCTCTGTTTGATATGGCCTAGGGTAGTAGCCAAACTGAATGAACCTTCATTTAGGTTTTTCCAGATCCTGGTGGACATGGCCAGAATTAATAAAAACAGCTAACAAGTACTAAGATTAGCTTATAATGACAAAGCTAACATTTATTGAGCTAATAGTTATTAAAGTTAGCTTTTATATAATGATAAGTAACAGATATTGAACATTTAGTAAGTGCCAGACCTTTTCTAAATACTCTGGGGGTATTAACACATTGAATTCTCACAATTCTATGAGTAGTTCTCTTTGACAGTTGAGAAAATTGATGTGCAAAGAGGTGACCTATCTTGCTCAAGGTCACACAGCTAGTAAGTGGTACAGTTAGGATTCAAAGCAGAGTCCTTGGGATTAATTACCAGGCTACGCAAGTAAATGTCAAGTAAATAGTGATACCAGAAAGGATTGATTACTTGGGCCCTCTAATGCCATCATTGCTTGGTAGGCATGTAGTTGCTTGAGGTGCAGACGGTGTGCCCAAGTGCGAAGTCAGCCACCAAGGTTGACTGTGCAGGCTGGCCATTCCACACCCAATATGTCAGTTTCCTGTACAACTGTGAAAACCACTTAGCTGAGAGGTGTGCAAATCACAGCCTCACCAGTGAGTGGTTCTCTGAGAGAATTAGAATATACCAATCTCAACAGAAGTGTGCAGACAAGTGGGGGTGTGGCATTTTCAAGCCCTCCTTCACTGCTAGCTTCCAGCTATATACATTATCATGCCCTTTCAAAGGGAGAGGGAGAATTAGTCATGATAGGTGTTAGAATCAGGTCAGGGTTATTGGCAGCTTGCTGTGAGGGAGGAAAAAGGGATTAGGAACAAAGTAATTCTCTGTCTTCATTGATTTCAGAGGCTGTTTACCTGCAAGTGTTTTCTACAACTTTCCTTCTCCTTTTTGGCAAATTCACAGTGCAAGGAAGAGATTTGCTCAATGGTGGCTCTTAGAGAGTCCTGCAGAGCTCAGAGCTGCCAAGGTCAGGAAATGGAACACATGCTTTTTGCCAAGGCAACTTTTTTTCTCATCAGATTAGTGGTCATGCAGGGAAAAGGGTGATTGATAGGTCCAGAGGCAAGTATAGTGGGGAAGAAATAGCCACAAGCCTGTGTTATAGCTTAGGATGAGAGCAGCTTAAAATTGTCTATTTAGTTAAAACAGGGGCCTACCTTGGAGTGCTGGCTTCTGAGTGCCTGGCTTGAGGAAGGTCAGGTAGAATCTATGCCATTGCTTCTGTTGCACCTTTTGGAAGCCATCAGAGGAATCATGAATTCAGTTAAAGCAGAGCCATAGGATTCAAGATAAGTAGAAACGATCTGCTTTCAGGGTGAGGACATGCAAGATTTCCTTTGTTCTCCCAAGATAATTTGCTATTTTTTAGATTACAGATCTGTGATGAGGCTGAGTATTGTTTGAACCTGTCTAGCTGCCCGGCTCTTTTAGGAGACAGCTGAGGAGGAAATACTCTTTTATTCATCCCTGTGAAACATTTCCCAATTAAAAACCAAACAAGCAAACAACCCAATAAACCTACATTTAAAGAATCTGAACGTCTCTATGAACAAAATCCCAATATGTGGGAACATGAGTTTGGAAATACAGTTGTCCCTCAGTATCTTTGGGGGGTTGGTTCCAGGATCTCCCCCTGCACCCGGTGGATACGAATATCTGCAGATGCTAAGTCCCTTATATAAAACAGCTTAGCATTTGCATATAAACTAAGCACATCCTCCCATGTACTTTAAAATCTTTAGATTACTTATAATACTGAAGACAATGTAAATGCTATGTAAATAGCTGTAAATACAATGTAAATATTATGTAAATATTTGCCAGCAAATTCAAGTTTTGTTTTTTGGAACTTTCTGGAATATTTTCCCTGACTATATCTGATCCCAGGTTGGTTGAATCTGAGGGTGTGGAACCCATGACAGAGGGCCGGCTGTACTTGTTTTTCAAATCCAAAGAGAGTAGAAAGTGTGAATATTATCTGGCAAATCCAGGGCATTGTTGTTAGCTGTAAATATGAAAAACATTTAATAAGTTAACTTTCCCCTTTGAGTACAGCTAGGCATAAAGGGGCAGAGCGGCTGCCCCCAGGGTGCTGTTTATGAGTAACTTCAGCAAAGGAGGGGCTCCTTGCTGCTAAAGCCTAATGGGGTGCTGGGGAGAGGGTTTGCTCTGCTGCTTTCAAGTCAGCGTGACATAAGGACATAACGCAGCTGGATGGCAGCTCACGCGTGTGGCTGGGTCTCCACTCAGTCATAGCCCCTGGCTCTTCCTTTGAAGTGTCTACTTTGGGAAGTGCTAATAAGAGCTGTTACAACCACTGTGGTGCAGAGGAGCATGTGAAAATCTAAGTGTCTGTGTGGTAGCTCAGTGCTAAAAAGAAATGGAAACATAACTGACCCTGGACAAGGACCAGTAATCCTTGCTGACTGTTGGGACTTCAGAGTGAGATGTGTTTCTGTTTGAATAAAGTTCTCTGCCCCAGCCTAAAGGTGGATATCTCTCTCCACTAGAGGAAGAGGAGGAGTCTGCAGGGTTTGCTGCTGTGATAGGACCAGTGCAAGGGGAGTTTCTCCAGGTGGTTTGTGGAACAGAATGTCTTGAAGTTGTTGCTATTTGGAGAGTGTCTCCATGGAGACATTGGCTTTCTGTAATATTGGATGCTGGAGTCTTGTTCAGGGACAGCTGGGCACCAGAATGGCTTAGTCTGCTCTGACAAGGATAAGGCATAAAGCCTTGGCTGACACTGCATTTGGTTTAAGATCTGGGAGGACTTGAGTCTCCTAGGCATTCTCCAAATGGAAACTCACAGATTGGTAGTGTCACGGTGATGTAAGCCTGAGCATAAATGGGGAGGAATTTGTGTTCTCTCCCAACTCTGGTGGAGGGAGAAGCTGGGGCAGAGTCTCTGCACCTGCTCCTGGGCCAGGAAGCCTCCTTGCTGCCTCCTCTGCATCCGTGGTTACATAGTATGGAAAACTATAGCTGTGCATGGATGTGGCCTCTTCTCACCGTTTGTAATGCAAATAATTTCTCCATTTTACTCTGTTTAAAGTGTGTGTGTGTGTGTGTGTGTGTGTGTGTATGTGTGGTGGGCGGGGGAGGAGGCTTAAATTAAACCAAATATAGAAATTAAGAGTACAAAATTTTCCAAAATTTGAGTTTGACCGAAGTATTACATAATGACTAAACTGTAAATGAACCACATTAAAAAAATCTGACGAATTAATTTGAATCAGAACGAAAGTAGTACTGTTTTTAACTTTTTATTTTTTTACGTCATTTCAGACTTATAGCAAAATTGCAAGACTAGTACAAAGTCTTTGCAGATACCTTTCATCTAGATTCCCCCAACATTAACATTTTACCATTTTTGTTTTATCTCTGTCTCTGTCACTTTTTGACTATTTAAGAAAAAAGTTGCAGACATGATGCCTCTTTGCCTATAAATTCTTCAGAGTGTGTTTTCTAAAAATAAGGAAAGTCCCTTACATAACCAGAGTATAGTTATCAAAATCAGAAAGTTAATATTAACACAATACCATTATTTGATCTATAAACCTCACTCAGATTTTGCCAGTTGTCCTAATAATATCCTTTATAGCAGAATAAACCCCCAAACCATGAGTTGCATTCAGTTGTCATGTCTTCTTAGCTCCCTTAATTTTGGAACTGATTCCTAGTCTTTCTTCAAAGCAATATATATTTAAAAGTATCTAGAGTAGATTAAAGGAGGGAATCAAAATATTGTGGAGCCTGTCAATTTTCCTTTAATCTTTGTAATGGAATTACACAGTCATAGAATTTTTTAGTTGGATACATGATCACCCATTTAAAGACTACATTTCCCAGATGATGTCTAGTTGTGACCCTGTAACTAAAATCTTGGGCAAAAGGAAGTGAGTAGTAGTAATGTGTACAACTTCTAGATCAAGCCCTTTATTAAAGGGAAAAAAATGTGTCTTATTTATTTATTATTTTTGCAAGGTGGGATAAAGATGTGATGGTGATAGCAGGACGGCTCTCTTGGACCATGAGGCTCATCAACAAGCTGATAATTGTGAAGCAGCCATACCAGCTGTCTAGATGATTACCCCCACCCTGCCATTCCTCCAAAAAATTTAAAGACTTAAAAAAAAAACCACCATTCTATTTTGTATGAGTCATTATTATTTTGGGTCTCTTTCTTATAATATTTGTACCAGTATGCAATTGTCTAAACCACTATTTATGGAATTGTTCAAATCTCTGGAATATTTCTGCCAAAGGAGGAAAAAAAAACACACACAAAATTTTACAGTGTAACAGTGTAAAATGAGGTGAACTTGTGTAAAAAATTTTTTATTGGTAATTTTATCAAGACTGGAAAATGATGCCCCTTATGCTTTTATTAATTCTTTTAGTAATTACATTTTCTCATTTGCATTGGTGTCAGTCAAAGCTGTATTCTCTGTGAACTTACAAAACTGTCTTTGTTATGCAAATTTGAAGTCTTACACTTAGAGGAATCTTGGGTTGAATGATCTGCCCCTGCAATTTCCATATGTTGGCATCAGGTGGCAGTAGAGTTATATTTGTTCTGAGCAGCTTAGTGTAACAGGACATTCACTGATGATGTCAGTATGAGTTCCTGAGCTAAAACGTTGGATAAAATATGATCTATTGATTTTAAAAAATGCAATACAAACTGAAGAAAGTTATTTCATAGAAAATACAAACAAATCTCACATACATTTTTCATGTGTTCTTTAGCATAACCAAGCTAAAACATGGTCTTGATAGTAAACCTGCAAAAGACCTTATTTCCCATTTTCTATTTCTCATAGAACCACTATTATGAACACCCCTTTCTCTTAATTGCTTTTCCAAGGAAGGTAGTTCTCTTCATCTCATAATCTAGACAGAAGGGTAGCCTTTCTGATCAACTAAAAGGGTCTAACAATTAAACTTTTCTCTTTAGCTTCTTGCTAAAACCCTCTCTTATTCCTACAAATTTAGGAGGAGGGAGGAAATTGTAAATGGTAGCTCTTTAAGCCTATTAAAATCTTGTATTCATCATGGGTTAAACTACATATGGTATTTTTTTAAAAAAACTATTTTTGGCTGCATTGGGCCTTCGTTGCTGCGTGTGAGCTTTCTCTAGTTACAGCGAGTGGGGGCTACTCTTCGTTGTGGTGTGTGGGCTTCTCATTGCGGTGGCTTCTCTTATTGCGGAGCACGGGCTCTAGGCATGCGGGCTTCAGTAGTTGTGGCATGTGGGCTCAGCAGTTGTGACTCGTGGGCTCTAGAGCACAGGCTCAGTAGTTGTGGCACACGGGCTTAGTTGCTCTGCAGTTTGTGGGATCTTCCTGTACCAGGGCTCGAAAACCATGTCCCCTGCATTGGAAGGCAGATTCATAACCACTTAGCCACCAGGGAAGCCCCTGCATATGGTATTTTGCCATTTAGAATTCTTTCCAAAATTTTCCCTGCCAAGTTAACATACCTTGGAAACCTACTTGACCTAAAATGCATACAATACTTTCTTTTTTTTAAAACTTAATTAACAGCCTTGTTTGGTACCTGGGTTACCAAGGTAACACCCAGAAGATAAAAGGAGAGTTGAACCAAAGTGAACAATATTTGGACTATTTTAATAATCTCATGTGATTTCCTCTTTCCCACCAACAGGGGCTATAGGAGAGAATGGGAGAGGATTTTTCTATGTCTCTAAGCAAAGATGTGAAGAAGCCAGAAGTTGTCTTGGTCATAAGGGAGGGTAAGTCTCATGTAATGATGTCACTTGATCTCTTTCCTGCGGCTGTTATGTCATTGTAGATGGGTTTGGGGCATCTGCTCCCGGATGCATTTTATTTGGAATTATCAGTGTCAGTTGGGCTAGAAATAGTATAAATGTTAGGTGCACAATTCATAAGTTTGGGTTCTGAAATCATTGCAGGAAATTAGAAAATAACATATGCAGCTCTTTGTCCTACCCAGGGGCAAAAACATCCCTGAAAAGTTGCTTCCTTTTTTAGATGGATTTGGGCCTACACCTCTGTCCAGTCTCAATTATGATTCTTTTTTTTTTTTAACATCTTTATTGGAGTATAATTGCTTTATAGTGGTGTGTTAGTTTCTGCTGTATAACAAAGTGAATCAGCTATATGTATACATATATCGCCATATCCCCTCCCTCTTGTGTCTCTCTCCCACCCTCCCTATCCCACCCCTCTAGGTGGTCAAAAAGCACCGAGCTGATCTCCCTGTGCTATGCGGCTGCTTCCCACTAGTTATCTGTTTTACATTTGGTAGTGTATATATGTCCATGCTACTCTCTCACTTCATCTCAGCTTACCCTTCTCCCTCCCCGTGTCCTCAAGTCCATCTGTACATCTGTGCCTTTATTCCTGTCCTGCCCCTAGGTTCTTCAGCACCATTATTGTTTTTAGATTCCATATGTATGTGTTAGCATACGGTATTTGTTTTTCTCTTTCTGACTTACTTCACTCTGTATGACAGTCTCTAGGTCCATCCACCTCACTACAAATAACTCAATTTCGTTTCTTTTTATGGCTGAGTAATATTCCGTTGTATATATGTGCCACATCTTCTTTATGCATTCACCTGTCAGTGGACACTTAGGTTGCTTCCATGTCCTGGCTATTGTAATTCTGTATATCTTCTTTGGAGAAATGCCTATTTAGGTCTTCTGCCCACTTTTGGATTGGGTTGTTTGTTTTTTTGATATTGAGCTGCATGAGCTACTTTTATATTTTGGAGATTAATCCTTTGTCAGTTCCTTCATTTGCAAGTATTTTCTCCCATTCTGAGGGTTGTCTTGTTTATGTTTTCCTTTGCTGTGCAAGGCTTTTAAGTTTCATTAGGTTCCATTTGTTTACTTTTGTTTTTATTTCCATTTCTCTAGGAGATGGGTCAAAAAGCATCTTGCTGTAATTTATGTCATAGAGTGTTTTGCCTGTGTTTTTCTCTAAGCGTTTTAGAGTGTGTGGCCTTACATTTAGGTCTTTGATCCATTCTGAGTTTATTTTTGTGTATGGTGTTACGGAGTGTTCTAATTTCATTCTTTTACATGTAGCTGTCCAGTTTTCCCAGCACCACTTATTGAAGGGCTGTCTTTTCTCCATTGTATATTCTTGCCTCCTTTATCAAAGATAAGGTGACCGTATGTGCATGGATTTATCTCTGGACTTTCTATCATGTTCCATTGATCTATATTTCTGTTTTTGTGCCAGTACCATACTGTCTTGATTACTGTAGCTTTGTAGTATAGTCTGAAGTCAGGGAGCCTGATTCCTCCAGCTCCGTTTTTCTTTATCAAGATTGCTTTGGCTATTCGGGGTCTTTTGTGTTTCCATACAAATTGTGAAATTTTTTATTATAGTTCTGTGAAAAATGCCATTGGTAATTTGATAGGGATTGCATTGAATCTGTAGATTGCTTTGGGTAGTATAGTCATTTTCACAATGTTGATTCTTCCAATCCAAGAACATGGTATATCTCTCCATTTGTTTGTATCATCTTTAATTTCTTTCATCAGTATCTTATAGTTTTCTGCATACGGGTCTTTTGTCTCCTTAGGTAGATTTATTCCTGTGTATTTTATTCTTTTTGTTGCAAAAATGGTAAATGGGAGTATTTCCTTAATTTCTCTTTCATATTTTTCATCATTAGTGTGTGGGAATGCAAGAGATTTCTGTGCATTAATTTTGTATCCTACTTTATATGGTCCCTTTTGAGTCTTTTTCTTTCTTTCTCTACAGACTTCTATAAAATGGAAAGGAATTACACACACACACACACACACACACACACACACACACGTGTGTATATATGCATCAATGTAATTCATAGCCTCATTTATATCAAGGAACTCTATTAAAAATATGAGCCAAAATAAAATGAGCTGTTCATTCACGAAACATTTGTGGAACACCTACTATGTGTCTGACCCTGTATTAGGTGATGTGACATCAAACATAAAAAAGATACGGTTTTTACTTCCACAGCATCCTCCATGCGATACTTCTAAAAAAAGGTAGAAAGTAGTCTAATGAGAGACTCAAAATATTATTGATGTGTCAGTTTTCCTTTAATTCCTATTTTTTAAAGATATGAATCACTGAGCTCTTTAGCAACTGCTTAGTCTTTGTTAGAGTTTCCCTTTAATACAAAAACGTTAAGGGAAGAACTTTTAAAGCATGGGACTGAGCTACCATGTGGCTCAGACCCCAAAGTGGGCAACATTCTGGAAATGGTAAATCCACTATAATAGGAAGCAGTTTTCCTGGGACATTTTTGCCCCTGGGGAGCACAAATTTGGCAGAATTTCCCCGCTTTCTGTTTTTCTAAATTCTTTTCTTTATATTGAATACATTTAGAGCTCACAACAATGCTAGGAAGTATTATTTCTGTCCTCATTTTATAAATGAGAAAACTGGTGCATAGCGTGGATTAGTAACTTGTCCCAAGGTTATACAGTTAGAGTGTGTCAGCCAGGAACCAAACACAGACAGCCGGGCTCTAGGATCTGCACTTTTAACCACTTCTCTGTACATTTTATGATCTTAAGTGAGGGGGGAAGGGAGTTCATAAAGAGAAATACATCCCCCATTTTGGAATTTTATTTCCACTCAACTGTCGAGAAATCAACATAACCAGTCAGTGGTTTAGGCACCAGGGACCCAGAATTCTCAAGAACTTACTATGGAGCAGGGGAGATGGGTGTATCTGCAGATAGGTATGGTGAAAGGCAGAAAGCAACTAGTACTGTAAGAGGCTGAGAGAATACTTGGTCAGCACAAAGGAGGAAGCAACCTGTCATGATTTCAGTGCTTGGAAAATCTCACCTGGAGATAATTGTTGGTTCTGTGTTAAATAGAACTTTGTTGCCCCTCTTATTTGGAATGGGCAATTCTTGGTTCTTTCCTTGTTGGATAGATTTTCTTTTCTGCCTCATTTTTGGGGTAATGTCTATCAACGATCAGCCAATTCATCGAAATGTGTGCTGGTTGATGTTTCTGTCCTCAACGTAAAGGCCACCACCTTAATCAACTGTCGTCATTCAACTCACAGTCTCAGGGTACTCATCTCATTGTTGGGTAACTGTGAACTGGTTTATTTGGCTTAACCACTGAGCTTGAGCTCTTTTGGGGTAGAGGGAGAGCCTGGAGCCAGGCACTCACATACTGAAAAACAAATGTATATGAAATGAATGAAATGCAAACAATTGATCCTGGGAAAGAGGGAAAAAACCCCACCACCTATTTGTCACATTGCCCCATCCAATACACTTTTGACCCCGTTACTGAGGACAAAAGCTATTCATTAAATAAATTAACCAGTAAGTTGAGAACACGAATGTCATTATAGACACAGGCTGTTAATTTGTTGGTCACTGATGCATCCAGTGCTCAGAGGACCTCAGCCACTGCACGTCCGTTAAACAGCAGGTGACTGAAACATGGCTGAAAGGGACAAGGCCAACACAGAGCTCGCACAATTTGATAGAATTATCCGAAATGAGATCCTCTTGCCCTTTGAAAAATGGATGCTCCTTGGCATCAAACTTTGAAACTATCTAAGTGATTAGGCCTATCCGTTCCCTTTTAACTGTTTTATTTCCACTTTAAAATATATTGTACCATTTCTTACTTGTAATTTGGCCTAATGCTGTCTTGAAATAAGAGGGTGATAAAGAAAGGGAGAAGAAATCTTTGATCATTTGTCATACTGTGGAAAATCTGACAGTGGCTTCAATTAACAGATGGGACCGCAGAGAATTTCTCAGGCTGATCATCCCCCCAGCACTCCGTCTAATTGAGTAGAGGAAAGCAGCCTTAGCGGGGACCTGGATAGCTGCCCAATGAAGCCATTGCCATTCCAGTGAGGCTAAAATCTCTGTCATACTCTGGGCATTTTAAAAATTTTGCATGCTGATCTGACAGGCTGCTGAAGCATAGTGGTCAAAGGATGATGGCATTAGTGAGATGCGGTGGAAAGAGCACTGGAATGGAACCTGGGAGACTCAACCAGCCTTGAGATCTTAGAGGGGCTTCTTCCCGTGTGGCCTCAGTTTCCACGTTTGTAGCATGCATCGGTTGGAGTAGATGATCTCCGGGGTCTTTCTCTATTCTGACATTTAGTAAGCCCTTCTTACCTTTTCTCCAAAAGGAGCTTAAAAGGATAGGTTTGGAAAATCCTTGCTTGGGGCACACACAACTCTTATCCTAGAAATGGAATTTTTATAAGTGTGTTTGGCAAATATGAAGGCAGGCTGAGACCAGTGGGGAGGATGGAATATGAGGATGTCTTTGCAAATGCAGTTGGAAAACTCCTCATCTTCCTTCCCCTTCCCATGCCTGTCCATCCCCCATACAACTGCTGAAGGGATCTACCTAAAACACTAAGTCATTAATGCAGTTGTTTTTCTTCTGAATCATACATGCAACAAGGGCAGGCACCATATTTGTCTTATACAGTGATGTATCCTAGCTCTATCCTAGCACAATGCCTTGCCCAGGACAGATACTCCATTAATGTTTGTTGAATGAATAGAATGCATACATGTTAAAAGCTTTTCAATGGTTAACCATAGGTTTTAGTTTCCAGGTTAAAACTTAATACTTTAATTCATGAGTTCCTTCCTTATCTATCCCTCTCTTATGTAGCCCTCCTGGATATATTCGTCCCTCCAAGTATACTATAAGCTCTGCAGTTCTCCCAGGATATCACAACGTTTGACATTTCTGTGCCTTTATCTGTTATGTTTGCCATGGATGCTTTTCTGCTAGTGTTCTGAAAAGTAACTAGTTCATCAAAACTCACATCATATCCCAATTACTCTGGAAAGCCTTTTCTGATCTCCCTCCTCCATTATGATTTATGATGTCTCTTCCTAGGTTCCCGTAGCATCCAATGCATGCCTGTATCCGACTATTATGCTATTCTGTAGTTATTACCATCCTTAGCACACTGTCTAGAATATGGTAAATGCTCATTTAATGTTTTTTAAATGAATAATTCAGTGAGTTAAGCTCTCAGCCCCCATTTCAGGCTCATATCACATCTGTATTTTCTCCTTTTCTGTTATTCGTGGTCTCAGAGCGTCAGCCTGCTTCCTTGTCTTGGGATTCTTCCACCCCCCAAAACTTGGCTAAGGCATAGAAGTCCATTTTCTCAACTTTTTGTTGTCTCAGTAAAAAGTCCACAGACCCTTTTTGTTTCATGTGTTGATCATTTCATGGAAATACATGATAAAATAACAAGCTGATTCTAGAAGCTTACGAAGTTCTTACAGTAGCTTTCTCCTACTGCTCTCTCCATCCATCTCTGTGATGATAACTAGAATCTCAGCTAGACTTTTGCCCTCTGATTTATGCCCAGAGTTGGAGTTCCCCAGTCCTTTGAGCTCCTCTGACCTCATCTTCAGATACCTTATGGACCCCAGTTTTTATGATTGAACCCTCTTGGGTCTGAGGATATGGTTTAGCCAGCTGAAAATAGCGAACATTTATAATCTCACACACTTTCTGAGGGTTATGAATCCAGAAGTGGCTTGGTTATGTGCTTTTGGTTCAGGGTATCTCATGGCTGTCAAGCCTTGGCTGGGCTGTAGTCTCAGAGGCTTGAAGGCTTGACCGAAGGAGGATCCTCTTCGAGCTCATTCACATGGCTGTTGGAAAGCCTCAGTTCTTTGCGACTCCTATGCTGAGGTTCTCATTTCCTCACTGGCTGTTGGCTGGAGGCCTCCCTCAGTCCCCTGCCATGTGGGCCTCTCCATAGGGCAGCTTATAACATGGCAGCTAGCTTCCTCAGAAGTGACAAATCATCACTTCTGCCGTATGCTATTGGCCATGCAGACCCGGTCCTGGTAGAACGTGGGAGGGGACTACATAAGGGTATGAATACCAGGAGGTGGGGGAGTCATTGGGAGCCATCTTGGAGGCTGGCTGCCACAGGCAGAATTGGGGCTTTTTGTATGTGATGGAAAATAGCAGTTTTGAGAACTTCCAAGCTGGCTGGGGCTCAGTCCAGATGGCCTCTGGTGTATTTGGGAATGATTTTCTCTCTGCATTTCTTTATTGATGTTGTGGAATTTTAATCCAAACACTTTTTACAGTGTTAGATACATCATTTCAGCTGATGTAGCTTTTGACTATTTTGAAGAAAGATGAGCATCCCATAGAATTCGGAGTGTAGAATGCGATCTTGGCCTTAAGCCATCATATTTCCCAGGCTCCAAGTGGTGAATTAGAATAAAAGTTTCTAATTATTGCTTTATAAGCACGGCATTATTTTCAGCACATTGAAGGTGGGTGTCAGGAGGGAAGAGAAGTGCCTAAGGCATGCTGAAATGATTCCTTTTTTTAAAAAAATAAAATCACCTACTTTGTGGTTATTTCTACTGCTTATAAATTATACTTATGTATTATTCACATAAGTGAGTTTCTAATTAGTTAGAAGTCATCAAGAAAAGATGGTCAATGTTGTTGTTCTCAGAGCTTAGTAGATAAATTGACATGACAGAAACATTTCCAAGGGAATATATTTTGGAGTCAAAGGGTCAGATTGTGTTGTCATGAAGTGAGCATACAAACATGCAAGGTCTCCTGGTCCACTCAGTCTGCACTTTCCACAGCTCAGCTACTGGACAGTGGTTGGGGGTGGGTAGGGGGAGAGGGTGATGGTTAAGGCTGGCACTGCATAGGGAAGTTTCCAACCCCTCCTTTCTTCCCTTTCTGCAAGCAGAGTAGCTCTGTAATTTTTTTTTTTTTACATTGGATTCCACATAACTACAATTTTGTTTTGAGAAAAGATTTAGCAGCTTCAAAAAGAAAGGAAGCTGCAAACCTCCAGCCTGGGAGACAGTGATTGAAACATCCCGGGAGGTCATGTCTGAGCAGGAGTGACTTTTTTTTTTTGCGGTACACAGGCCTCTCACTGTTGTGGCCTCTCCTTTTGCGGAGCACAGGCTCCGGACACGCAGGCTCAGTGGCCATGGCTCACGGGCCCAGCTGCTCCGCGGCATGTGGGATCCTCCCGGACCTGGGCACGAATCCGTGTCGCCTGCACTGGCAGGCGGACCCTTAACCACTGCGCCACCAGGGAAGCCCCAGGAGCGACTTTTTGGTGACCAAGAGAGTGAGCAGAGAGAGCAAATGGGTGGTTCCTCTTTAAAATACTCCTTTGGGGAAACTGAATCTTTTTCTTATGATGTTGCTTCTATTCAAACTGCTGGCACAGCAGAGGAAACCATAAACAAAACTAAAAGACAACCTACAGAATGGGGGAAGATATTTGCAAACGATGTGACTGACAAGAGCTTAATTTCCAAAGTATATAAATAGCTCATACAACTCAACAACAAAAAAACAAACAACCCAATTGAAAAATGGGCAAAAGACCTAAACAGACATTTCTCCAAAGAAGACATACGGATGGCCAATAGACACATGAAAAGATGCTCTACATCACTAAATTATTAGAGAAATGCAAATCAAAACTACAATGAGGTATCACCTCACACCAATCAGAATGGCCATCATTAAAAAGTTTACAGGGCTTCCCTGGTGGCACAGTTAAAAAAGTTTACAAATAACAAATGCTGTAGAGGGTGTGGAGAAAAAGGGAACCCTCCTACACTGCTGGTGGGAATGTAAGTTGGTGAAGCCACTGGAAAGCAGTGTGGAGGTTCCTCAAAAAACTAAAAGTAGAACTACTATATGATCCAGCATTCCCACTCCTGGGCATATATCCAGACAGAACTGGATATATGTCCAGTTCAAAAAGATACATGCACCCCTATGTTCATAGCAGCATTATTCATGATAGCCAAGACATGGAAACAACCTATAAGTCCATTGACAGATGACTAGATAAAGATGTGGTACATATATACAATGGAATACTACTCAGCCATAAAAAAGAATGAAGTAGTGCCATTTGCAGCAACTTGGATGCAATTAGAGATTGTCATACTGAGTGAAGTAAGTCAAAAAGAGAAAGACAAATACCATATGATATCGCTTATATGTGGAATCTAAAAGATGACACAAATGAACCTGTCTACAAAACAGAAACAGACCCACAGACTTAGAGAACAGACTTATGGTTGCCAAGGGGGAGAGGAGGTGGGGGAGGGATGGACTGGGAGTCTGAGGTTAGTAGATGCAAACTATTACATATAGAATGGATGGACAACAAGGTCCTACTGTATAGAACAGGGAGCTATGTTCAATGTCTTGGGATAAACCATAATGGAAATGTAAAAAGAATGTGTACATGTATACGTGTATATATATGTGTGTGTGTATGTGTATATATATATATATACATATATAAGTAACTGAGTCACTTTGCTGTACGACAGAAATTAATACAACATTGTAAATCAGCTATACTTCAGTTAAAAAATATTCTGTTAACAGTTAAATTTGCTGTCAAAAGGCTCAGGATATTCTTCCGAATAACACCTCAATCTTCTGAGGGAGCCTTTGGCATCCTGAAGTCACTCAGGGCTTAGTCAGTGCAGGGTTTCTCGATGGAGGCACTGTTGACATTTTTGGCTGGATAATTCTTTGCTGGGCGGGGGGGGCGCCCTGTGCATTGTAGGGTGTTTAGCAGCATTGCTGGCCTCTATCCACAGGATCCCAATAGCACCCTCCTTCCCCCAGTTACACAATCAAATATGTCTCCAGGGAAGGGGGGCAAAATCACCCCCAGTTGAGAACCACTGATCTGGTGAGTACTATGAATGACCAAGGTGACCCTGCCAGTTTTGGCCCCCAGTTGAGGTTGAGTGTGAAGCACTGTCACTGCTTTTCATGTGGTTGGTTCAGAAACGGACTCTGAAGGCATTCTCCCAAGAGAAGTGCCAAGATATTTGGAATCAAGTTCTGGTATCACTGGAAGAAGTCTTTGATCTCCTGACATAATTTCTTGGAAGGTAGCAGACTCATTCAGTTGTACCACTTCTGGTATGTTTGTTATAAACCTGGCCTGCTTCATTACAGGTTTGTCTTGTTCTCAATCCAGGTGTATCTCTCACCCACGAAGAAACCGAAATGGAAAAAAAAAGCGTAGTGCTATCTGCCTAGTAGTTCTTTTAGTAAAAGTTGAGAGGAAAAGTGGGGGAGGAACTCGGTCTTGAAGTCAGGCATTGGAGATCCTATCACATGTTTGTGATGCAGCAGATTCCTCCCTCAAGCTTCCTCCTGGACGTTCCAAGGATGTCTCTCCTTAGATATCAGTGCACTCTCTTACTGTCAGTTAATCATCAAATATATTTTATTTGATTACCTGACAGTTAAAAACATTTGCATTTCCCCCTGCCTGTCTCTAGGCACGGTAAGAGCAACAGAAACAATAACAAAACAAAAGCTTTCTTTGAAAAGAATTTGTCCCTAATCTATTGCAGCTGTAACAGCCAACGCCACCAATGAAAAAGCCTGGCCTTTGGCTCTGCCCACAGGAAGCAGCCACGTGTTGACCTATGATCAGTCACCTTGGGGGCATTGAGGGTCGAGGGGCATCTGTTTGAAATTTCCTGTCACAACAGTGCCATTTGCAGAAACGGCCAGGGAGCAAACAAGGATGGCGTGGGCTTTCTTCATCAGATACCTCCTCTGATCGTTTTTGCAGAGGGCTTGTAGGAAAGGAGGTGATTGCTGGCGTCCAGATAGCATGTGCTTCTGGGGCTGGGCTGTCCTTGGAGAGGAGGCCTGTGTTTCCTCCATGGGGACCAAAGGCAAGAGCAGAAACTCCAACAGAAAAATGCAGGTTAAGACACCTACTGGAGCCCCCAGTTGTACTGGGGTGACAAATAAATAGAAAAGTAGAATTTGTATTGGTTGGATGCTGCCAGTGGAAAGGGCTGTATAAATGTCTAGAAGAATAAACTGAAATTTATTTTCAGGCTACCTTTGTTATGAGTTAATGTCTTCAAAAAATAGGGTTAGTGGGCTTCCCTGGTGGCGCAGTGGTTGAGAGTCCACCTGCTGATGAAGGAGACACGAGTTTGTGCCCTGGTCCTCCCCAAAAAAAAAAAAAAAAAAAAAATAGTGTTGGTAACGATGGAAACTGGTATGCCTGATAGGAAACAGAACGAGACAACGTATGGAAGTAACCAGAGTTTGGCACCTGATAAATGGTGGATAAAATGATAAAAATAACGATCATCATTATCATTAATTGCACGGGGACTATTACATATACCCCTATACAGATCCAAAGTAAAGGAGAGAACTGAGGTAAAAATGGAGATAATTTCGGCTTTCAAGCTAATTGTGGCCTCAGTTACCTATTACCAAAGGCAGGCTTTTGATAATCTGGGTAATTCTCTGCCCTTGTATCAGTTTCTTTTGGCTGCTGTAACAGAGCACCACAAACTGAGTGGCTTAGAACAAAAGAAATTTATTTTCTCAATTCTGGAGGCCAGAAGTCAAAAATCAAGGTGTCAGCAAGGGCCATGCTCCCTCCCATTTCCCAGAGCAAATAGCCTGTGTCCTCTAGGGCAGAAGAGAGGACTGGTGGAGGTAGGGAAGCCTAGGGCTAGGGTGGTGATACTGGGCGAGATGTCCTAACAACAGCATTGCCTTGTAGTTGTTGAGACTTAAAAAAAAATTCTTCCCTGTGGAAGAGAAGGGGTGAATTGAGAGGCTCTGAGTGGGGGTGATGGGGCTTGGTCACAGATCATGTATAGGGGTTGAAGGCCAGAGAAGGGCTGGTGATGACTGATTTCTCGCTTGAGAGACCCGTGGTGTGACTGACAGGCATGAGGAGGTTGGGAAGGTAACCCATGCTGGGAAGGCAGCTGTTGAGTTTGCTTTTAAAGAGTAGATTCTGGCCTCATTCAAGTGTAGAAAGCTCCTCCCTCATCTATAGGGTCACTGTGACTTACCACCATCAAGGCCAATTTTACATGTGGCTTTACTGTTACATTGTGTGTGTGTGTGTGTGTGTGTGTGTGTGTGTGTGTAGGTGGGTGATGTGTCAGAGTTTCACGTCTCTAGGATGTCAGTAGTTAGAAAAGCTCCTTGTAGGCTGTTTTTGATGGGTCTGCAGAGCAATTTGTACCAACCATTTAGAGTGATGTGTGGAGCTTCGAATGATTTATTATTTTCAAAGCTAGGAAAATATACAACTTCTTATGCTTAGTCAATAATTAGTGAATAATCAACTCCACCAAAGAACTTCTGTAATTTTTCAAGTACCAAATGTTTTACTTCTCAAATATCTGTTTTTCTCAGTCACTGACTGCTGTTCAACCATTTAACTGGTTAATATGAGCACCCAAGATAAATAAATGAAGACCTTTTAACCCGTAGACTTCGAGTGACAGCTTGGACTAAACCACCAGTCTTCCACCCAAAGAAAACACAAAAACGACCCTTAACAAAGTTAGACACAGACATGTTTTAAAGGTCAGGTAATTTATTTTTTTGTGGGAGAAGAAGGGTAAAGAATTAAATTTTATTAATTATATGTATATTTTCAGTCCCTTTTAGTTTTGCAATACTGAAGAATTGCATAGAATGACTCAAATTATTGTAAATTATAGAAGAGGTCTGGACATTGTGAGTTTTCTAAATTCAAGTTGTTTCTCTCTATGTCCTGGGTCTTTAAGTTCTGTCACAAAAATGCTTTTCTCTACAATGATTTTGCACAATTTCATTATTTCTGATCAGATGTAAACACCTAAAAATATATATATAGCTTTTTCCTTCTCTTAGCATAATTTGGAAACCTGTCATGTGAATTCATGGTTTTCACAGTCCAGGAAAATGAAATATTGGAATAGCCTCGTGGAGGTTCAGTTTTACGAACTGTAAACTCTCTCTCCCGCACACGTGTACACACGCACGAGCACATCCATGATATCTGAGAGAGAAAATTCCAGCAGGAAGGTGGAAGGGTAGAAGTGGAATAAAAACGACAGGAGAGCTGAAGGAAGCTCCCAGAGAGAGGTTTCCTCATCAGTGAGATGCTTTCTTGTCATTTCCTCAGTTCAGTATTGAATTGCTCCACTGTTCTCATGAGATTGATTTAATAGATACTTTGGTTGGAAATATTTCTCCCCCCAGTCGTGCTGTTTTGCTTTCTCTCTGCCTCATCATTCCTCCTTTCCCAGAGTGAGTCATGAGAAATGTAGGGTATGAGTCCACACTTGGTTGTGTGGAAGAGTCAGTCATGAAGGGATGTGAAGGGTTAAAATAAGGAGGTGTGCCTGGTTTGCGTTTGCCCCCTGATGTCACCTCAAAAGAGAATATCACATGGAAGAGCCCAATGAAGGGGCAGGCCCGCCGGACGATTGCTCAGAGTGTTTAAGACATCACCAGAAAAATTGGAAATTGCGGCCCAGTTAACTCAGGCCATTATGAGGAACCAGAGAAGCAGACTGTGCCCCCAAATGGAACTCGGAGAATAAAACACCTCCTTCCAATGCTTCCTCTACCCCACTAAATAGATACTATACTCAGTATCAGTCTGAAGTGACTCCAGACTGTTGGGCTGCCTGGTATGCTTACATGTCTGGGTACCACTCTGGCCACAGCCACTCCGTATGATCACCTGCTTCTCTGACCACTGCCCGTCACAGGCCATAGCAGCCCAAGTGTTTCCAGAGCAGGAGATGTGGCAGGGAAGCACTTCTTGCTTATGCCCCAAACGAACCCTTAGCCCTGGCCCCCATCTCCCAGAAATGGCAATCCAGTCGATTTAAAATTATTTTCCCATTAAATAGCAATGACTAATACCATTATTTTCTTCAAGTCTGTTTCATTGTTTCTGCCTGGAATGACTGACCATCATTTCCTGCTTTCCATAGTCATGTTCTGTGTTCGTGATCCTGACCTCGCCCCCAGCTTCCCTCTCACCCATCTCTCTTAACTCCATCCTTCCGTCCTCCCACCTGGCCCTCCCATCTCCCCATCATCCAGACATCCTCACTGCACTGCATCACCAGCTTCCACCTATGCCCCAGACGTGCAGAGGATGAGCTCGGCTGTGGAGTGGAGCTTGGCTGGCAGGCTATAATCAGGGTTGCATTTTAAAAGGACTATATCCAGACTTTGATAAGAAGCTGCTAGAGAAAAAGTGTGAGTTGTAAATTTTTATCTCTTTGTCTGTTGAACTCTATGAAATTTTATAGAAACTATGAACAGATATTTTCTTTATAAAAGAAACTTAGAAATAGTCTCAAATTGGTCACAGTAAGAAAAACTAGATGCATTATGTGTGATTATAGAACCCTTATTAAATTCCAGGTAAGTTTGACCTGCTTTGGAAAACTTGAAAGGGCCTGCCATCCACTGAGTGAGGTCTCTGTCCCAGATCTCTGCCTCTCTCAGCTTCAAGTTAGGTTTCAAAGCCAGCGTCACATCCTAGATCAGAGTGATTTAAAGATGCAAATGGTCAGAACCCTCCCCAAAATATTACGTGACAATAATAAGCTTAAGGGTTAGCCCCAGTCTGTACATTTAAATATTCCTGGAAAACTCTTGCAGGTGTGTAGCAGACCCATGAATGGAAAGGAATTAACCATTATTGAGCTGTTATGACTAAGGAGTTTTATATGTATTACAAATATCGTATATTAATGCGTATATGTGGAATTTAGAAAAATAGTACAGATGAACCTATTTGCAAAGCAGAGATAGAGACACAGACATAGAGAACAAACATATGGACACCAAGGGGGAATGGGGGCTGGGATGGACTGGGAGATTGGGATTAACATATGTACACTACTATGTATGAAGTAGGTGGCTGGTGAGGGCCTCCTGTATAGCACAGGGAAAGAAAAAAAGGAGGTACAATCTGTTTGCAGGACATATGTTAAGTTAACCTTAAAAATGCATTCCAGTGTACATTAGGTGCAAATATTGTTTGATTCCACTTATACAAGGTACCTAGAATAGTCAAATTCATAGAGTCAGAAAGTACATTGGTGGATGCCGGGGGCCAGGGTGGGTGAGGTGGGGAGGGAGAGGGGGAGGTAGAGTTTAGTGGGGACAGAGTTTCCATTTAGGAAGGTGAGAAATGCAGGAGATGGATGATGGTGAGTTGCACAACAATGAATGTATTTAGTGCCACTGAACTGGACAGTTAAATAGGGTTAAAATAGTATGTTTTATATTATGTGACTTTACCACAATAAAGAAATGTTAAAAAAAAGAGGTTAAAAAAAAAGCCTATGTACATGGACAAGTATTCGTATCAGTGTTAAACTGCTATAGCAAGTAAACCCCCAAATGTAAGTGACTTAACACGATAGATTATCTTTCCTTTACAAGAACGGTCCAGTTTGGTTCCAGGACAATGGTATCAAAGATGGGGGTGAGTGAAGGGGGTGGGACTTCTGCTCCACACAGAGACTAGGGAACCCAGGCTGATGGAAGCTCTGCCTTCTACAACGTGGGACTTCTAAGTTTTCCTTTAATGTCAACCTTCAGGGGGAGGGAGTGAACAGAGTATGCAGAGTGTGTGTGTGTGTATGGGGGTTTATGATTCTGGCTTAGAAGTTACACATTATCATTCCTGTACCCATTTCATTGACTAAGACTGAGTCTCAGGGACATCCTTGACTTCAAGGTTGGCTGGCAAGTGTAGCCTAGCTGAGCACGCAGGAAGAATGCTGCAGGGAGCATTTGATGAGTAGCTGGTGATCTTTGTCACATGCACTAAATGGTAGAAATGGTTATCCCCATTTTACAGGTGAGGAAGCTTTAAC
This sequence comes from Neophocaena asiaeorientalis asiaeorientalis, assembly GCF_003031525.2. Lineage (NCBI taxonomy): Eukaryota > Metazoa > Chordata > Mammalia > Artiodactyla > Phocoenidae > Neophocaena > Neophocaena asiaeorientalis. The sequence goes on along the minus strand of NW_020175039.1, from coordinate 4,485,276 downwards.
TTATCCCAGATAATTCAGCTAGTAAGTGACTGAGAAAGGATTTGGGGGTTCGGGGTATTCTGGCACCTCCAAAAATTCCTGATTAAAGCACTGCAGTAATTAGAGTTGCCATCTATTGAGCCTTTCTGTTCACAATGATACTAAGATAGAGATTTTATTACCCCATAATAAGTGACAGGCCAGGTAATTGAGGCTCAGAGCTGTTCTGTAACATGTTCAACTAGAGCAAGGTAGAACTGAGATGCAGACTCCTTTCTTGCAGACTCCATATCCTATCTCTGGCCATACACTTAATAATACTTCCTACCCTGACCCCTTAGAGAATCGGCCCTGGATTCATAATGGCAACCTGATGGAGGCTGGGGAGGGCTGGGTCAACTAAGTTAGCTATAAACTTTCCTTGAGTACATTTTGCCCTCTACTAAGCACGACTTTGTTCTACTCCTGCTGTTTTCAAAATCAGTTTTTCCATTTATTCATGCATATTTGCTTGGGAATCGAAATGGCAAAACAGGCCTTTACATTGAATGCTATTTACAGTACTATTTCCCCCCACATATTCACAGATAATTTTCTGCAGAAAAAGGAGAGATGGGGATTATCATCATAAACAAATGTTTATTGAGTACCTTATTACAGAGGAACTCACGATGCTGGGAAATGGGGAAATATACTGTGGGGTCCCTGTCCTCCCTGGGCTTACAGATGAGTTGGGGAGATGGAAAATGGCTATATAAAAGGATAAATGACAACACACAGTGGAGTTTGCTGGGAGCCACAGGACCAGTGCCAACCATCAGTGCTACAGGATGGCTGGGAGATGGTTTTCGAGCAGTGGCTAAGGTGCTGGCCTCAGTCCTGTGGTGATTTCATATGTTATCGCATTAATTCTACAGGAATTCAATGGTAGGAGTAATCACTGAAGACTAGGATGGTCAGAAAGTCTTGAGAGAGGAGGTGAGACTTGAGCTGGGTTGAATGATATGGTGATATTTCTCAGCAGGAATGAAAGCTGGCTGAGCTGACACCTAGAGCATACTTTGTCCCTGGCGGGCTCCTCCAGATAGTAATAGCTTCAGTGCCCTTCACAGTGGAATTTTTCTGAGCCTGTGAAGATATGTGAGGTGTGCCCGGCAGGTAAGCATTCTTCCATTTACCTTCCACCCATTGCTTTAATAAATACGCTGTTCTTCTCTTGGTTAGCTCTTCAGAGCCTCCAAAAGTTCTGGAACGTCGCTGTAGAAGCTGAAATGGAAATTATGCAGAGAGGGGAAACATGTCTCCCCTTACCCTAGTTTTATTGAGAAATAATTAACATACATCACTGTTTAAGCTAAAGGTGGACAGCATGATGGTTTGATTTACATATATTTTGAAATGATGACCGCAGTAGGTTCAGCTAACATCCATCTCCTCATATAGATACAATAAAAAACAAGAAAGAAAAAAGAAAACGAGTTTTTCCTTGCGATTAGGACCTTTAGGATTCACTCTCTTAACAACTTTCCTATATATCGCGCAGCAGTGTTCGCTGTGGTCATCGTGTTGTACATCACATCCCTACTACTTACTTATCTTGTAACTGCAAGTTTGTACCTTTTTATCACCTTGCTCCAATTCCCCCTCCCCCTCCCTCCGCCTCTGCTAACCACAAGTCTGATCTTTTTTTCTATGAGTTTGATTTTTCTGTTTGTTTGTTTTAGATTCCACATATAAGTGAGATCATACAGTATTTGGCTTTCTCTGTCTGACTTACCTCACTTAGCATACTTCCTTCAAAGTCCATCCATACTATTGCAAATGGTGAGATTTCCTTGTTGTTTTATGGCTGAGTAGTATTCCTTTATATGTTTATATATACGTGACAATTGCTTTATCCATTCAACCATCTATGGACACTTAGGTTGCTTCCATGTCTTGGCTATTGTAAACAATACTGCTATGAACATGGAGGTGCCGATATACTTAAAGTTATAAGATAGATATATATAAAGTTATATATATAAAGTTAGTCCTTTGCTTTGGATATATTCCCAGAAGTAGAATTGCTGGGTTGTATGGTAATTCTATTTTTAATTTTTTGAGGATCATCCATAAATTTTTCCTTTTTACAAGAGCTCCCTCTTCTCCACATCCACACCAGCATTTGTTACCTCTTGTCTTTTTGATGATGGCCATTCTAACAGGCGTGAGATGATATTTCATTCAGATGGGTTTATGGCAGGAGGCACCCAGATTTACACTATTCCTCTAGGAGTTAAGAAACATAGTCAACATTTATTGAGAGCTTACTGTAAGTTTAAACCCTCCATGTGGATTATTATACTTAATTCTTACAATAATGCAGGTCCATTTTACAGATGAGGAAACTGAGGCTTAGAGAGGTTAAACAAGTTGCTCAAGACTACAGAGCTAGTAAGAGGTATATAGAGAGATTGGAACCCTTGATCTTCTCTTATTAAACTTTTAAAAAAGTAACAGCTTTATTGAGATATAATTCACATACCTTATAATTTACCCATTTAAAGTGTACAATTCAGTGGTTTTTACTTTATTCAGATGTGCAACCATCACTACAGTTGATTTTAGAACATTTTCATTTCTTGACAAATAAACCCTATACCGGTTAGCAGTCACTCCTCATTTCTTCCCAACCCCTTTCTCCCCCAAGCCCTTGGCAACTACTAATCTACTTTCTGTCTCTATAGATTTGCCTATTTCATATGAATGGGATCATGTACCATGTAGTCTTTTGTGACTGGCTTCTTTCACTCAGCATGTTTTCAAGGGTCATCCATGTTGCAACATGTGTCAGTGCTTCATTCCTTTTCATGGCTGAATAATGTTCTGTTGTATGGATATACCATATTTTATTTATTGATTCATTAATTGATAGACATTTGGGTTGTTTCCACTTTTCAGCTATTGTGAATACTGCTGCTATGAATATTTATGTACAAGTTTCTGTGTTGGCATATGATATACCTAGGAGGGGAATTGCTGGATCATGTGGTAACTCTGTGGTTGACCTTTTGAAGAACTGCTAGACTATTTTCCAAAGTGATACACCATTTTACACTTCTACCAGCATGAAGTCCTCAGTGTTAACTACTAACAAGATAATTTATACCTTGGTCACTTATTTGCACAAAAAGTATCCATACAACTTAGTAAAGCTCTAACAAACCAATTAGAAACCAGAGAATTTTCTTAATGAGAAATCTTAAAGCCGAACTCCAGGTTTGGAAGCTCTGGTGCTTTTTGATTTGAAGACATCAATTAAGCCAACTGCTGAAGAGGTAAATGATGAGAACTGCCATATTTGTATTTCCCTTTATTCCCTGAGGCATTACGGGGATTTTCTGCTTGTTTCTAAGACTGAGTGGTTTCTAGCAATACATGTGCAGGTGCTGCAATAGCCCAGGATTGTCTATTATTTTGAAAAGCCGCTGACATTTACTGAACGACAGCACACAAAAGAAGACATGCTTAATATCTACACATATGTCATGCTGGTCTCTTGAAAAGTTGGGTACTCTGGGCATCAAGTTCACTGCCACTTGACTGTGAGTGACATAAACCTCAAGGGTATTTTTTTTTTTAAATGAAGAGAAAAAAAGAGAGAAATACAGAAAGCAATTCTCTGTTTCTCCTTCTGCTTGCAACAGATTTTTGCAAGGGGCCCAAAAGGTGATTTTCAACAAGGTATGTACGTGAACGAGGCTTGAGGCTTTTGCTATCTGGGAATGGAAGAGCCTTTCTCGAGCTCTTACTCTGCGTGAACCGGGCGGATATGAGAAGAGCATAAGCCATAGTCTCTGCTCTCTGGGAGTTTCTATCCTGTGTTATTACATAGTCACTCAAGGCTAAATGTGACCATAAGTGCTATGGGGTGGAAAGGAAGGAGAGGTGGTCTGTGCTGGAGTGGAGGCTTAGAGAGCTTATGCAGGAAGTGGAAACAGCCTAAAAGGAAGCCAAGCCAGGACTTAGTTAAAGTGGAAAAAAAGGCATGGCTATTCCAGGTGGGGGCAGTGGCATCAACATGACATAAATGAATTTAGGGATCAGTGGACAGATGGTCCCGGCTGGAGGACAAGGTGTACATGAAAGCTGGGGGGGAGAAAAGGTTAGACAGCAACAGAGCATCATGGGAGGAACCTTGGACATGGATTCTGCTTCCCCTTCTGCCACTAACTAGCTTTTGTCACTGGTTCTATGATTTAGCAACTTGGAGCTTCTGTTTCATAATCTCTAGACTATGGAAGTTGGACTAGTTCTGGTTCTGAAACTTGGTTTCACATTAAAAGGTCCTATGTATCTATTTAACATACAGATTCCAGGATCCCACCCCCTGGAGATCATGTTTCCATAGGCATGAAGTGTAGCCCAGGAGGAGTGGTTCTCTTAGTTGCGTGTTGGAATCGTCTGAGTTTTTAAAACTAGTGATCCCTTGGTCCACCTACAGAGTTTCTGATTCAGTGGGTCTTGGGTGCAGCCAGGCTTTGGGAGTTTTCAGAGTTCCCCAGGCAATTCTAATGGGCAGCTAGGCTGAGAACCACGATCTCTGGTCGATTCTGAAGTACTGGAGGGCTGGCTAGAGACTCAATTGGAATGGAAGGACTCTAAATCCTTCCTAACTCTCAAGGACTTTGATGCTGTGAAAAATATGTTGGGATCAGGTTGTAGAGGGCCTTAAATGCTGGATGAAGGGATTTGTGCTTTGTTTTATAGGTGGCAGGAGACATGTTAGATGTTCTAGCAGAGGAATAATTTAAGACCTCTGACCTGTGTACATTTCATTGCTTTGGAGCATGGTATCCACCATTGGGAAAAGAAAGGAAAAGAGCAGACTGTCTCTTCATTCATGCTTTTAGCTGGAAAGGGGTGACCATTGCCAAGTCCATTATGACAGGGTCTAGTGTCTTTGCATAGCACAAAGAGAAACAACCAAAAAGGAGAAGTGGCAAGAGTGAGAACATGGCCTGGGGCAGCAGAGCAGTGGAGCATGGCCTTAACCAAAGTGTAGGCATCCTTAGCCAAAGAACGAGCCCCGCCAGTGGGCCAGAGGCAGTGGCAGGTAGGGTGGATTTTCAATTATCTTTTACATTACCGCCCCTCCCTACTTCCAGTTCTCCTTTTAATCCTCAGTTGAATTAGGTTGCCTCTCAGTTGAACAGTAGTATAGCTGTAACAGTCCTCTGACCCTTGCCAATCTCTCCTTTTAACAAAGAGAGAGCAGGCTCCAGGCTTAGAGTCCCAGGCAGGTGATGTTTCTAGCTAGACTTTAGAAGAGCATCCCTCCTTATCTAAATCCACCCTGTCCCTCAGTTTCAGTGAGTTCAGACAAGGAGGGTTGGGATCTTCCATTTACAGTACCAACTCGAAATTTTCTTCTTGAGTAAATTTGAGTAAAAACAGGAGCTGAGGGGCTTGCCTGGTGGCACAGTGGTTGAGAGTCCGCCTGCCGATGCAGGGGACACGGGTTCGTGCCCCAGTCCGGGAAGATCCCACATGCTGCGGAGCGGCTGGGCCCGTGAGCCATGGCCGCTGAGCCTGCGCGTCCGGAGCCTGTGCTCCGCAACGGGAGAGGCTACAACAGTGAGAGGCCCGCGTACCGCAAAAAAAAAAAAAAAAGAGAGAAATGTTAATAATAGCATGGATGGCAAGGTGAGGCAGAAAGGAGATAAAATTCTGAAGGATTATACATATCACTGACCTTCAGGAAACACTGGTGGGTTCTTTCCAGAGCCTGGACGGGGAGGAGGAAGCCCCAGTCTGGGTTCTTAGTGCTGGCTGTTTCCTCCTGTCCCTAGTCTGTAACTGTTGAGGACTCCACTGGATAATCTTTGAAGTTCTTTCCAGGTCCAAAACTCTATGTATCCATGACAGTATTTCTAAGTACAGCCCCTTGCCCAGGAAACTGATCATGCCTGGCGATTCACCAGTGGTCATGGCACCATTCTGTTTCCTGTTGGGTTCTGAGAGCTTGTGGGCAGCTCCCGGCATGAGACATCATTCCTGTGGGACCACCAGCTCCAGATTTCCTTGGAAATTGCAGGGCAAGAACATTTTAAGGAATGTGGATGCTACAAATTAAAACATCAAAATCTTTCAAGAGGAGAATAATCAAATCAAAACAAACAACTAATGAAAACAAATCAAATAACCTTATAGTTAACAACTGAATTTCCCTCCACTTTCAATTTTTTGGGGGATGGGTGTGTTTCTTTTCTTTTCCTAAAAATGTCTTGTCAGGGAACAGATGATGAATCCTTTTTCTTTTACTTTTTTTAAAAAATTAATTAATTAATTAATTATTGGTTGTGTTGGGTCTTTGTTGCTGCACGTGGGCTTTCTCTAGTTGTGGTGAGCAGGGGCCACTCTTTGTTGTGGTGTGTGGGCTTCTCATTGCAGTAGCTTCTGTTGTTGCAGAGCATGGAGCTTTAGGCACGTGGGCTTCAGTAGTTGTGGCTCACGGGCTCTAGAGCGCAGGCTCAGTAGTTGTGGTGCATGGGCTTAGTTGCTCCACGGCATGTGGGGTCTTCCGGGACCAGGGATCGAACCCATGTCCCCTGCATTGGCAGGTGGATTCCTGACCACTGCGCCACCAGGGAAGTCCCATGAATCGTTTTTCAAGTATGCTTTTTGCCACTACATCTGTGCTTCATTGGACCAACATGGAAGAATATCCCTTCAATTCCCCCTCAACCCCCCCAAATTTAGTGCCAACAGATATTGTTTCATAGATCATTTGAGAGCAGTTTTGTGGTTCTTAAATATTAATGGTATGTAAGAATCACCTGGGGAGATTACCGAACCTGCACGTGTTTGGGCCCCAGCCTCAGCCATCTGACTGAGCAGATGTGGGTTAGGGCCCCAGAGCAAGAATCTTTAACAAGCTTCCCAGATGATTTTGACACTGATGGTCTGCAGAGCACCCAGCCAGAAGTCTGGTGTTAAGGAAAGGTAACAATGTATGCAGCAATCTTCTTAGCATTGTGGTGTGAACCTACACTTCTCTCACCCCTCCTCCTTTTTACACAGCCTTTAAGTGAATATCAAGGGCAACCGTGATGTGATCAATATCTCAACAGCAGGGGAAGAATAATGTAATGGGATAAGGGCGTAAGTTCAGGCAATTCAAAATCTGCCTTCAGATCCTTACTTTCTAGCTTTGTGATCTTGGGCAGCTTGCTAACTCTCCAGTCTCAATTTCCTCCTTATTAAAATGGGGATCACAACAAGGTTAATTGAGTTAACCCATATAAAGCCCCTGGCACGAGGTAAGCATTCAGTGAAGGTTAGCTCTTATTAGTATGGTAGGAGTTGGGAGAAAACAAAAGGAAAGGGGACAGAGGGGCAGGATATGGGAGGTGTGAAAGTGGAGCTTGGATCCCCAGGATTGACCAGGACCAGGGAGAAAGGTGGAGTTCCTTCTAGTGAGGACTGTGCATGTGTAGCATCTCATCCCGTCCCAGGCCAGCCTCCGTGTCTCCCTGGTGCTCTACGTGGCAGCGACAACCAAGTGTAACGTGAAAACGGAGTCCAGAGCGTGGAGCCTGGAGCTGGAGGGAGCTCGAGTTGTCTCCAGGATGGCACACAGGGGCTCTCTGCTTGGCATTCACACCACAGAGAGGACTCCATTGCAAGTTTCTGGGCATTAGAGGGTACTCAGTGGCATCATGGAGCTCATAGACAAGTGCCCCATGAAGCCCAAGTCTCCCATGACTGTGTCCTGGGCTGTTCTCAATGCTCCATCTCCTGGGCAGCCTCCAGTACTCTGGGGGTATTGGCCAATGCCTCCTAGAAATGGCTTTATAGGAATGACTCAGCAAATAAGAGGTTATTTGCCCCCAGAAAGCTAGCGGAGCACTTGCTCAGGGTGCCGACACACACCCTCTGGTTTATTTTTCAGGTACCTACCAAAAGTTTGTGCACAAATAGTGCAGGCATGAGGGTGTGAAACAAATTCCCCTTATCCTTTTCTGGTATGCCAAAGTACGGTACCTTTGGCAGAGAACGCAAACTTTTCTCCCCAAGGTGTGTCTGTAGTCTCAGAGCTTGGATTGAGCCTGTTTGAGCGTTTACAATGTTTTGTTTGAGTGGTAACTCTGCTGACAAGGAAATATGGATACATTTCAAGGATAAAATGAGGGGAATTTCATACACAGAGGATAGAAGATTCAAGGTAGCCAGTCCAGCTGCTGATGCCTCTTGGTTTTGGTGACAGCAAGGAGGGAAAAAGCTGGCTCTCTAAACCTGCCTACCCTCCCTTTCTCTGCATCTTTTTTTCCTTTTTTCTTTTCTCCAACCACTCAGTTCCAGGAAAGGATAAGGAGGAAGAGGACAAACACAAGAGCAGAGCAAGGAGTTGCCATTGTGATATAAACCTCTGATTTTTATCACGTTTGGAGTTTCTAAATCACCTTCCAGTCTTGGAATCCAACTTTAGGAATATCTCCTAAATAGTAAGGAATCAATTATTCTGACTTTCAAAGTGGGATGTTAATTTACACACCAAGAATGATGAGTTTTGCTGAAGGTACACTTTTTTTAAAAAAATTTATTCAAGGTACCAGTTGTTAATACATGCAGATAAACCAGAAGGTACCACCTTCAGAAGTCCTGAGCCACGGCCCCCTCCCTTTGCCGCTTTCCTGTCTGGCCACCAGGATCCACTCTTTCCCTGCCTTGCAGCAGCTCCAGAGGTTTTTTCCTCCCACTGTCAGCCCAATATGAATCCAATCAGGGGCCTCCCTCTGTGTCGCCAAACAAACCCCAACTCCTGTTGCGGGGGGAAAGGTGCAGAGCCCTGACCCCAGCCAATGACAACAATGTTATAACATGTTCTAGATTTGCCTCTTAGGCGCTCAGCTTGCTTTTCCCACCTGCCTTTAATTTTTGCCCTTACCACAAGCCGATAGAGATATGCATCAAAGACTTATCAGATGCGTGTGCTCAACAGAACTGAAATGCTCAGTCCGTCTAATCTAGCAAATTCTAAATAGCTACCTTCAACGAAGTTCAAAGAATGTAGCAAGGTATGAAAAAAATAAAGGAAAATACAAGAAAATTGAAAGTTAACAGAACATTTTCAAGCGGTAATTTAAGTTTGCACAAAGGCTCAGGGTTGGTCTGTATTCTGATGTCACTGAAATATCCCCGATTTAAACATGAGTACTTTAATAAGTAGTTAGGGAAAGAAAAATTTTCTTTCCCAGGCAAGTGGCAAGGGAAGCCTTTCTGTTAGATTCCTTTGATTACAATAGTCCTTTGTTAACAGATTGTAACTTTGCCCAAGGACTGGTGATAAGCTCCTAAAATCCAGAAGACCTGTCTTTCCTGTGAAGGGACGGGTTCACCTTGAAGATGGATTGAAAAGAAAATAAACGTCTAGCGTTTAAACTTTATACTTATTTGTCTTCACGGGTCTCTTTGCCTGAGAAGTCTGACAAAGTCAACATTAGTGTGGAAATAATGTAAAGCCAAAGCACACGGACTGGAAAAGATTATTCACACTTGTTGCTTGGAAACCCTTCTCAAATTAGAAAATATCGTCATCTTTAGGTATGTCCCTGCTGCTCGAAGCAGAAGTTAGGCAGTTATTGGATTTGTTTTATAAGTAGGCTATCAAGAGAAGAAAATATCCACTTTGGAAGGTCTAGATTATCTCTGTTGATTTTACAATGATCAGTCAGTAAATAATAACCAGATCAGTAATTAGATGGAGGAGGGTAGCCAAGAGTCTGTGGGTCTCACCTAAGAGCCACTTCATCAGAGAGTGGACCAATTATTTTGTAATATTATTATTATTATTTTATAATACTAATTATTTTGTAATACTGTTTCCAGCTGCAGAACCTCAAGGGTTCAAAAATGAGAAGGAACTTGAAAGATGGTTTTGTGGTCTCCCATTTTGTAGTCAAAGAAATAGAGGCTCTAGCTCACACGCCTGCTTGGTCAGGATTAGAATCCAGAGCTACTCATTCCTAGGCCAGTGGATTTTCTGTCCCTTCCTACTGCCCTGTTATTTTTTATTTATTTGTTTTTGTGGTACGTGGGCCTCTCACTTTTGTGGCCCCTCCCGTTGTGGAGCGCAGGCTCCGGACACGCAGGCTCAGCAGCCATGGCTCACGGGCCCAGCAGCTCGGCGGCATGTGGGATCTTCCCGGACCGGGGCACGAACCCGTGTCCCCTGCATCGGCAGGTGGACTCCCAACCACTGCGCCACCAGGGAAGCCCTGCCCTGTTATTTGATTAGCAGAGTCTTTCACTGGAGGAGCAAAGGAATGAGATGCAGCATAACCTGATCTTGTGCATTTTATTCTCACTCCTCTGGGTACCTTTCTATGTATGTCTCCTTCCAGTCCATTAATTATGGTGGTCAGAGCGAAAAGAGCATAGGGGAAAGAAGACAGGCAGACAGAAAAGGATTAAGAAAGGCTGGGCAAGAAAGCTAAGGAAGGACCCCAGGGCAATGGCCAAGTCAGATGGGATGGGTTCCACTCCGCCCAAAACAAGGGAGGAGGGTCTCAGCTCTCCTTCCTCTTTTTTCACACCAGCATTGCTTGCTGAGCGTTTCTTCCACACTTCATCTCCATTTCCCCCTACAGTGGATGAGTGTTTTCATTCCTGTTATGCCTGAGTAAGTTCCAAAAATACACAGAGAAAGTCTGGTTATATGGTATTTAGAGTTGGCCCCAGAACAGAAACTGGTACTTTGAGAAGGAGCTTGTGTGTAGTGTCTGTTTATTTGCCAGGATCCAGCCTCATTGTGTAGGCTCGGAGTTTGAAATAAGCACTTGCGTATTTGCGTTTCGTTCCAGAAAATCTCAAACTTTTGAGTTTTTCTCATTGCCTAGGCCTGTTTTAATAATACTGCAATTAAGAGTCCAGGACGTTTCAAACAGGAGTTGAGTCCTGGCTGGACGCGTATTTAACCATGGGCAAATTTCTTAATCACTGTGTAGGCCCTGGTCTTCTCACCTGCTATGGGAATAATAATAATGTATACCTCTGGGCCAATGAGCAGTAAATAAGATAATGTTAATGCGGAACTGCCACAGCGTGTGGAGTGGAGTCCAAGCCCGGTAAGTGGTGATTGGCATCATCATCATTGTCATCGGTTGTACCCATGCACCAGGGCTTGACATGTATCTGTGTTTAATAAAATGTTAACCTGGATCAGAGGCTTTCATAGGATAATCTAGGATATTCTCTCTGTTTTGTTGAGGGTATAGCTATAAGTATCAGGTGAAGTTTAATTTCCCTTAGACGCACATTTTTGAAGGATTTGGGCAGAAACGGTCTGGGGGCATGCCGGAACTGTCCCTGCTGGGAATGAACAGGCTTCAGGTTTAATCCATCATCTGAGAGGCAGGGTAGTAGGTGTGGGAAGGGGGGTGGGTCAGCCACTGGGTTCACACAGAGGTTCTGAGGTCTGTTCTGGGCAAAGACAGAACCTGGAGGTCTGTGGAACCTGGTGGCAATTGGAAAGGAGGTCCTCATCCCCTGTGACAGGGACCACTCCAAGTGCAAAACTGCTTCCGTATGGTGAATTGTTACAATCTTGCCTCCTGACACCATGCTTAGCATAATTATAAAGTTCATGAGTCTTTTTTACTGCTCGTAACTCTCAACTCTAGTATGATGTATGCAGCGAACATAACTTCCCAAGTGTTGTCATCACAGATTTCTGGGAGTGTTTACTTCACCATGCCTGTGATAAAGCCTGGATTATACCCTGTTTGGGGTTCAAATCCTGGTGCTACAACTAACTGTGGACCTTGGCAGGGTACTTAATCTCCTTGGGTTCCGAGGAGAATGCTTTAGTGGGAGTTAATTTATCAGGATACTTGACCACCTGTGGGCTGGCTGGAGAGGTGGGTGGGAGGGCATAATCAGATGCTCTTGATAGGTGTTGATGGCGTTGGGTTGACATTGGGTGGGCAAGGGATCCAAAGGCAGGAGAAGGGCACAGCCGGGAGAACCGCTCAGGATCTCCAGTTTTGCAAGAAAGCCAGAGCCAGGCGAGTCTTCTGGTAGCTCTTCAAAAGAGTGACAGGTGGGACCCAAATGCAGGCTGGACTACATATTTGGGTCTGTGAGTCATTAGGACACAGAACAAATTCCTTAACTTCTCTGATCCTCAGTTTTCTTGTACATAAAATGGGGCCGATGACTACTTTTCTGCTTGCCTTGCAGCATGTGTGAGACTCAAGGTCACTGAGTGAAAGTGCCTTGTAAAGCTGATAGGCAACTGAAACACATCCATGATTTTTTCTGACTGAGTAATGATATCTCACTTCCTTCTACCCCCCTTTTTAATGCCCCTCCTTTTATTTTTTTATCTCCGCTTGCTTGAGCAGGGGGCATTGTGCTCCCCGGTACAGTGTAAGAAAATGAGCTGAAATGGTCTGATCTTTAAAGGACTCATCACCATGCAAGGAAAAAAACGGTTCCTGTCTTAATTATGTTAGACAAAGGTAAATAAATGATTGAGTTTTGACATTTGCGGTCTGAAGAGGGTTTTACTCTTTCCTAATAACCTTAATACAAAAAGACTTGGAAGAAACTACCTGATTTCATAAGTTATAGGACAGATTTGGAGGTTAGGGAGTGCGGTGATGATGGAGAGCTGGAATTGAAAAATCATCTAGAGAAATCCAAGTCTGGAAAATGCCTAGAGAACCTATTCAGTTCTGCAAAGGAAATTTCCATATCAGAAATGCTCATTTGACCACATGCATTATAGCTCTGCCTGCCCCTGGTTTTAACTTTTATTAGGTTATTCCATCTGGCTCCTGATCGCCCTCAGAAAGTATTATATGTGAGGAACCTCGGCAGTGTGAGGTTTTAGTTCACGGAGAATTTTGATACTTCCACTTATCTTTATTGGGCGGCTTGTAAAGAGGTTGAAGCTCTTTACCCAAACACTGTCTCTAAGTCCATATGGAGAGAAGATGATGGGTAAGTGATTAAGTTGTTACAACGGGGAAGATGCAGGATCCATTAATGGTCAGCGGGATGACATCGGGTCGGGTGGTACACTGAGCTATTTGGCTGCCTGTCTGGGCTACTTAATGAGTGTGTATGTGTGTGTGCATGTGTGTGTGCGCGTGCGCGTGCACATCCGTGTACCATATCCACCTTGGGTAAAATTGTGATGGAGGCTAAGATAGTTCTTGTCATTCCTCCCTCTTCTTTGCTTTATGTTTGTTCTCACTCTTTCTCCCTACTGGCCCAATGCCTTATTATTGTCTCCTTCTCTGCTTTAACCTTTCTCTGCAAAGTCTGCGGTAGGGGCTCTGCTCTCCAACATCCCAAGGGTAATTGATCATTAACAGCTTAGAGTGGTATTAAAGGGGTGTGGGAGTCATTTGCTTTTTCAAGTTTGTGCTTCAAAGAAACTCTTGGGCTGAAAAAGGGTGGAAATGTTGACTCAGGATATCAGGGGCAGGGGTCTAGTGCTTAGAAAAATCACTTCATCCAAGGACCTGATGATACTTTACCTGGAGGAGGTTTGAGAAGGAACAGCGAGAGCTGTTCAGGAAAGCAGTAGCAGCACCGGGGGGAGACTTTGGTCCTGGTTCATTGCAGCACGCAGGACTGGGGGTGGTGGCTGCATCTCTAAGGAGGGCAATTTCATCTCAGCTCTTGGGGTGGGGTCCCTTGATGGGAGAGAGTGAGCTCCCGGCCTCTGGAGGGCTGGAGGGCATTCTTCCAGTGACCAGGAGGCAGGGAGGTGACACGCTAAGGCCCCTCCAACTCTAAGTACTATGATTCTGCTGTCACGTTCGACTGGTTCTGAGGGGAGGTCAGCCCCATGGTCAGTGTCAACCTGTAGTTTCACTGGGAAATGCAGTTTTCATTCTTCTCTTTTGTATTGGGAAAGCAATATCAGGCTTTTAAGAGAGTGTGGGCTGTGTCCGCTTTTCTAGCCAAATGTTATTCTTTGCTTCTTCCTCAGTGTTTAGTTCTATATTTTTCAAGGGTGCTCGGGTAGCTCAAGTTTGCTAATTTAGACTTTCACAATTTCCTGGAGACTGAATACATTCCTGCCTTGCGGTTCTCAAGTACAAGGTCGCTCTGATGACACGAGATACGGCGGAAAATGGCATCATTCTCGTTTTCAATAAATATCTCTGATTAGTATTTATTTGAGATATTAACAGCCCTGAGAGTAAACACCAGGGTTTTATTTCCTCATCTAAATGGGCATTAACTCAAGGTATGTCCCTTCTGTTTTGTCATGATTCGTAAATCACCGGCCTGTAAAAATCAAAGGCTGAGAATATTCGGTTACCTGTGGCCATGATGGACTTTCTATCAATGACATTTGCTTTCCTGCCCTGGGTTCTTCTTAAGTACTGGAGCCTTTCTCCCTCCACCTTTGACCTGGACTTCCTGTCCCAGCATAAACATCTCCTCTCTTTTATTCTGACAGATGCCTATAGAAGCGCAGTGAAACATTACGCGACTTGGGTTTGTTTGTGTTTATTTGGTTCCTCCGCAAAGTGGTCTGGCTGGATGTAATCAATGTGGTCCCTCTGCTTTGTTCAGCGGGCTTCAGTAATGATGTGCAGATGCCAAATGTGATGTGTTTGGGCACAAGGTAGTTTAACTCTAGTCTTATTTGCACCTCATGACTTGATGTCACTGGAGGCTTTGTCTTCAAGAAGCCAGCTCAGATAGAGAAGCGGCCGCTGTAAATGTGAACACATACTATGAAAAGGCTGGGGTGCTCACTTGGCTACAGGTTCCGAGGAGGAGCATTTAAGAACTGAGCTAAACCATTGTGGCCTTTCTTTCCTTTATTTTTTGTTTCTTTTCTTAAATGACAGTTATGAGTCTGTCCCTCAATCACACCATTGGACGTCGGGAGTTTAGAAGGCTGGGTCATTTAAGACGTCCATTTCAAAGGATCTTGAGGTTGGGAGCTTGGACTGAAGCTCGGCCTGTAAATACCTTGTTAAAATTCCTGTGATGGAGTCTGATAAGTGGGAGGTCAACATGTTCCTCCCTTGGTGACTTCCTGACGTTAACTTCCATTCCTACAAACAAGAGTCTTCAGATGTTCCACACTGGAAATGAATCCTGATTGGAAATATTCGTATTAATCAATTTTTAAAAATTGTGGCAAAATATACATAACATAAAATTTACATTTTAACCATTTTTAAGTATGCAGTTCTGTGGCATTAAGTACATTCTCATTGTTCTGCAGCCATCACCACCATCCATCTCTAGAACTTGTTCATCCTCCCAGGCAGAAACTCTGTACCCATTAAACATTAACTCCCCATCCCCTCCTCCCTGCAGCCCTTGGTAAACACTGTCTACTTCCTGTCCATATGAATTTAACTCTTCTAGGGACCTCATAGAAGGAGACCATGAACTTGACCATGACTCTTCTAGGAGACCATGAACACTTGCCTCTCACCCCCATGTATAATCACCACTTATCTCCCTAGAGATGTCCTCTGCCAGTAGTGTGATGCTTTCTTCTGTTTCCTTTCTCTGTATTTACATGCTTACACACTTCCACATACACCTTTCTTTAAAAATATTATTGGGTATACAGTATCCTAACTGTTCTGCAACTTGCCCTTTTCATGTAACAACGCGTCTTGGAAATCATTAGGGTTTAATTCTTTCTTTTACTGGCTTCATAGTATTCTGGAGTATGGATCTATGGTAACTTAATTTACGTTGCTTCCTAACTGATGAACATTTGTTTCCAGTTTTTCACTATCATCCATGATAAATAGCTATACACAACGTTTAACATCCTCCTTTTGTGCATACGAGCAAGTATTTTTTAAAGCATGATTCCCGGAAGTGGAATTCCTCAGTCCAAAGGCATGTGCGCTTACAATGTTTATAGGTGCTGCCAAGTTGTTTTTCAAAAAGGCATCCCTAAGTTACACACTCCCTAACTGAACGATGGCATTGCGATTCCTGGCATCCCCCTCCAGCATTTTATAGTATTAGTTTTTTAAACCTCTGGCAATCTGACCAAAAAAAAAAAATCTTAAAATTTGTTATTTGCATTGATCTACTATGATAAGAGAAGAACCTAAAGAAGGAATAAGGAAGAGCAGAGGGTCAGGGTAGAAAAAGGGAAGGGAAGATGAGAGGGTTTGTCCCCGAGGTGCTGGTGCTCTTTTTAGGAATGCGCAGGGGCTGGTTTAAGGCCATCAAGAACAGATGTTCCTGAAGACACTTGGCAGGCTCTCTTCTGCTGCATCCACAAGCCACGTGGCCTCTTGCTGTGGCTGAAAGGGGGTGGTGACCCAAGACTGTTGGCCCCCCGTGAGTTGGCCACAGTTGCCTCTGTCCATGGCAGAGGCCAGCACTTGCGTGGTCTCAGAAGCGGCAAAGCTGGAGCTGTCCCGAGACTTATCTTGATTCCGCTTCACCCACGGGGCTCCCTCTGCCTGGAGCACTCTCTCCCCATCTCCTCTGCCCAACCCGCTCATCGTTAAGTCAATTTGAACATCACTTCCCCAGAAAGATCCTCCTGAGATCCCTCCAGTCCAGTACTTTCCCTTCAAGGCACTTGTAACAACTGTAGTTAAATGTTTCTGTGGTGATTGTCACTGACTGTGGCTGATTGTTGATAAAGCCTATCTCTCCATCTAAAGTATAAGCTCAGTGAGGGTCAGAAATGGGTACATTATAGTCACCATTGTGTCCTGTCACAGAGTAGGCACTCAATAAAGATTTGTGGATGAATCAAGGAAAGCCAGGCACCTGCAGTGGAGAGCATTGCTACTTTTAATTCACAAATGAGAACACTGAGGTCTGCAGAGGTTCAAACACTTACACACATAGAACCATCCTTGTGTGCTTGGCAGGTTTTCAGCACTCTGATTAGTGCTCAGAATAGTATCTGGTGCTTGCTTGAATCATTTCACCTCAAAGGCACCCTAGGAGATAGTTTTTATCTTTATCCCCATTTTACAGATGGGAACTTCAAGACGTGGAGCTCTTCCTGGGAGTGAAATGAGGCTGATTTACTTCATTGTAGTTAGGGCTGGCCCTTGACAACTTTGTGAAAGAAGGGGGAGAATGCCAGTTACTCTTCTGCTCCCTTCTCTGGGAAGGTGTTCCACACTCTGAACTTGCTTGTCTTGGTTTAATTCCTTTAAGGATGGGAGGTGATTGCCTCACTGCTCTTGAGTAAACCAAATAAGCCAAGGTATTCATGCTCTAATTAATACCTACTAGGGCCCTATGCATTTTAAAAGAGGATTCCTGGGGGAAACAGCTTGACTATGAGGAATGGCTCTGTCTGGTGGAGATCGCAGGCTGGGGAAAGGTCTGCAATGTTTCCTCACCCTTCCTGACCGCACATCAAAGAGGGCTCAGTCCCTGCTCTCCTGGGTGAAAACGTCTGGCCTTGCGTGTGGCTGTATTTGTGTCACTCCCCGTCTAAGCTAAAAATGCTCTAACGGGAAATTCGATTGCTTCATGGAGATGAATGAAAGGCCTTAGGACTTTTCTTTTCTGTCTCCTGAGCTCCAGAAGACATTTAGGAATCATATTCCCAGTCTCAAAATAGAGACCAAAACCTACTTTAATTTATTTAATTTACTTATTTTTACCTCAGATTTTCCACAAAGGGAGTCAGCCAAAACTATTCTTGACAGCTTTGAGGCAGCCTGGGAGAATGCAAAGGGCATGGACTCTGAGTCAGACTGGAGTTTGAGCCCCAGCTCTGCTGCTTATTAATTGTGTTTCTAAGTGTCCTGATCTGAAATGTTCCCTTCTGGGAAATGGGACTGATGATGTCTACTCTGTGTGATGATTGGGAGAGTTTGTCAAGCACCTAACAGAGAGCAGATCTTGGGCAAACTTCATCTGATAGCTATAATTTTCAGGCTTAAAGAAATTTACAAAGTCAAGTGTTTGGGCCAGTAAAATCTCCTAAATCCTGCTCTAATTAAATTTGCTAGGTTTTTCAGGACTTTTAGAAGCATTGGTATGTATATGATATTCGTGCTTTCTTTCTACGTCCTCTTAATTCAGTTTATATTAAGACGTTATGAAAAAACGTGTGATTCGTCTAATAGTCATACTAGTCCTAGGGAATGGTTTTTAAAATTAGTATGTATCTTTCAATTATTTATATATCTTAAAATCCTTACCTGAAATTTCTCTCTTTAGCCACCCATAAAACCAGAAAGAATTTATTGAGTCATTTCCCTGGGACCCTAAGCAGGATACATCTCTGAAAGCATGACATTCTCCTTTTAAACTTTTAATGATGTAGAATGATTTTTATTTCGAACATTACGGTTTTCAAATAACGTGTGTGCAATGAATGTAAACAGTGATGCTACGTAAGTATCACATCGTTGGAAAAAATCTCGGTGGCTGTTCATACTCGGGCCAAAGTAGGTTGAAGATTGAATATGATGGGAACAGGGAATATGGTTCAATTAGAGAACTCGGCCTGCAAAGGGATTGGCTTGACACCTGCCTATCTTATTATTCTCTGTGTTCTCAGGATCTAACACACAGTAGTTGCTGAATAAGTGTTTATCGTGTGAACACGTGAATAGGTAGGAGTCATTTCCATATCTGCAAGTCACATTGACCTGTGTGGTTACCACAAATCTTAGGGCCTATGCTAAACTTTTGATTCATTCTGCAAAATTATTGAGTGTCTACTTTATGCCAAGCACTGAGCAGAACCAGACACAATTCTCCCCTGCTCTCTTGGAGCTTACATCCTTAGGAGGGCAAGACATCACCTAGCTAAAAATAAAATCACAACTGCTGAGAGACTGGTGCAGTCTAATCATGGAGAAAACCAGAGTGGCTGGAGGGTAGAGGTAAGTTAGTGGCGTGTGAAGCTTCTGGACAGGTGAGCAGAGAACAGGCCAAGCAAGGCCATTGTTCCCCCCAAATTTATATTGGAAGCCCTAACCCCCAATGTGACAATATTTGGAAATAGTGCCTTTAAGGAGATAACTAAGATTAAATGAGGTCATAAAGGTGGGGCCCTGGTCCAATACAACTGATGTCCTTGTAAGAAGAGAGAGAGACACCAGGGATGCACTTTCACAGAGGAAAGGCCATGTGAGGACACATGGAGAGATCAGTTGTCTGCAAGGCAAGGTGAAAATGTCCTTGTTGTCACCTTGATCTTAGACATCCAGCCTCCAGAACTGTGAGAAAATAAATTTCTTTTGTTTATGCCACCCAGTCTGTAGTATTTTCTTATGGCATCCCAAGCAGACTCATATAGCCATAAAGCCATATTAGGGAATCTGGTTTTTACTCCAAAAGTAATGAAAAGCAGTGGAAGGTTTTAAAACAGGGGTGAGCTTTGTGTTTTGGAAAGATTATTCTGACTGCAATGAGAAAACAGAATGGGGGGGAAATACAAGTAGATGTGGATTCCTTTGGGAAAAAAATCCCAGCAGTCATGGTTTAGAGTATAATTCTCTTTCCATGATGCTGTTCAGAGTTGGTCTCAAACAGCATTCCGTCCAGGGAGGATACTGGAAAGAATGATCATAAAGCCCCACAGTTAGGTCACCAATAATGGCTGTTACAGTTGATAGAAACCTCTTCTTTGACTGTCTGAAACCAGCTGAGCAGAAAGTGTCCTGCAGGAAGGAAGACAGGGGATGTGGGTGGGAACCTGATTCATGTGCCGGGCTCTTCTTCAGTCTCATTCCTTTCTCTCTGCTGCTGAGGTTATTTTTGGTTGAATACACAGGCTGATGAAAGAAGGGGAGGAAAGTCAATGAACTTCAAACTGGAATGCTGCAAGTTACCTTTCCTGTCCAGCCCTCCTACCCTCTTCCAGATTATCTCAGTGTTTGTTTCAGCCCTGAACCAACTAAGAGCAACTCTGATGAAAATAAAAAACAGAACATTTGGGAAACTATTGTAATCACCAGTCAAGATAAATAGAAATTTGATGAGAACGTTTGAGTGGTAGTTTTAAATAGCAACCATTTCTTTTTCTAGCTCACAATTCTGCATGTTTGCAATTCAGGCTGGGCTCAGCTGGATGGTTCTGTTGATCTAGGCATGGGGATTGACCAGCTTGGTCTGGGGCTCAAGTCATGTGCCTGCCATCGGCAGCTGGTCAGCTTAGGGGCTGGCTGACCATCAGCTGGTTGTCTTGTTCTACTCCGTGGGGTGTCTCATCTTTTAGCAGGGTGGCCCGGACAAGAGGGCGAGCCTCCGTGAGCGTGCACTTTTCAAGCTTCTGCTTATGGCCTACTGGCTAATATCGCATTGGCCAAAGCAAAGCCCAAGGCCAGCCAGATCCAAGGGGTAGAGAAACAGACTCTGCCTCTTGATGGGACACACTCTATAGGGATGTGGCAAGAGGGAGGGAAAGAATTTGTGGCCAGTTTTATAATCAACCTCCCTTCCAATTTCAGTCATTCACTGTACGGTGCTTACAACTTTGCAATGTTCGCCTACCATTCTTGTTAATTTTCTTTACCTCAACTTAAACAAATTGCTTATTTTAGCCTGCTCCTAAGCAATCTTATCTTTGAAATCACAGACTTAATGTGTTGGTTCTTGTTATGGGTTGAATTGTGTCTCTCCAAAATTCACATGTTAAAGTCCTAACCCCTAGTCCCTAGAACGTGGCCGTATTTAGAAATAGGGTCACTGTAGATGTAATTAGTTAAGATGAGGTGATACTGGTGTGGGGTGGGTCACTAATCCAGTACGGCTTTGTCCTTCTAAGAAGATGGCCATGTGAGGATGGGGACACTAGGAAGCACCAAGGGATGTTAAGGACAGCTGCAAGCCAAGGAATGCGGAAGATCGCCAGCAAACGTCAGAAGCTAGGAAGAAACAAAGGCTTCCCCTAGGGTTTCAGGGGGTTCATGGCCCTGCTCATGCAATTTCGAATTTCTAGAATGCAGAACTGTGAGACAATATGTTTTTGTTACTTTAAGCCAGCCGGTTTGTGGTATTTTGCTATGGCAGCCCAAGGAAATGAATACAGTTATTAAAAAAAACAAAAAAAAGATAATAGCTTAAACCGTATGAAATTGCCACTTCTGTGTTTTTCAGATACAAAATGGTTGAATAACAGCAATTTCACATTAAATAAATATCTGGCTGTTGAGAAAAGTTTGTGGGCTACCTAAAATTATTTGTGTGTAATCTTCGGTACATTGCTACACTTTTGAAGACATCAATTTAAAATGGTCTATTAAAAAATAAGGCATTTAAATTTCAGTGGGAAGGTCAGGCTCAGTTAGTGTTTCTCCCCTGCAATATTGTTTTTCCTGCTTCTACATCCTTGCAGAGGCATTAGAATGAAAAGCTGCGTAATTAATTTGCAAATTCTCTAAAAAGTTTTTTAGTACTGAACTTGACTTTTTAATCCATACATTAGTCTCTGACCTTGGGATAGTAAAAAATCAAGGAGTGGATTTTCTAGACCAGACAAAATGTGCCTTTTGACTTCTAAATAAGAGATGTGGATTGAATCAAGTTTCCTTCATTGATACAGTCCAAATTAACTTGTAACTCAGTAGAATTAAATTTCAGTTACTTTTGTGTGGAAATAATAATAATAAAAAAGTAATGAAATCTAAAATTTCTGAATCTTGCAAATACTAGCTAATTAAGAGACTATCTGTCATGATTATTTTGAGCAACTGATTATTTCCATCAATCAACCAAGGAACCCTGATAAGCCAATCATTTTTTAATCGATGTTGAGCCACTGAAAAGTTACCATAGATACCAAATTCTACAGCCATCACAACAGAAAGTCAGGTTAGAATTGGAAGTGACAGGTGTATTCATCACATAGTTAACCAGCCTTTGAAGGGAAAGAGAGAGTTTGTCAGAGTCCTTAGGCTAGGTATAAAAGATTGCAGAGAACACTCAAACAATTCCCAAAGAGCACTTCAAAAGCAGGGGAAAGGATCCGTTTTTCATTAGAAATGCAGGAAGATGTTTGCTTGAAATTCAAGCTCTAAGTAACAAGTTCCTTGAAGTTTTGCTTGGCTGTCATTTACCAGGGGTCACCAGTAAGTTATCTTAAGAGCAGAGTTTCCGTTTTTTTTTTTTTTCTTCCTTTTTTTCTTCATCAGAAGCAATAAGGAATTGTTGAGAACATGGGGCAATGATTACTGTAAAAAGCGGTCCTGATTGCACTGTTTATACATGTGGAAATGTGAATGTATATGCCTTTATATATATGTGCATATATATTTACCTGTGGTCAAAGCTGTCAGAATAAAAGTGTAGAACCAAGAAATACATTTTGAGAGCCATTGGACATAAGCCAGTGTCTATTACTAGTAAGAATATTGAAGGCTCAGAACTTTAGACAGTAGGTAAAAGAAAAACAACACCAGAAGGTTTGGGGTGAAATAAATGAGTACATTTCAAAGGTATAGCACACACCTTCCAGTTTTGGGGGGCAGCTGAGGCAAACCCAGTTCCACGTCCTGATGCCGATGAGCTGGTCCTCCTCCTTCATGCACATCAGCCATTGGACTGGGTGAAGACATAGTGCCCACCACAGGCCCTGGAATGAGCACTGGGAAGGGAGTCAGGGGAGCACAGTCCTGCGTGGCTCTGTCACTTACTCAGTGTGAACACGGGGCTCTCCAGGACTGTAGGGCCTAGGAGGGAGCAGGGTCTGCCTCAGTTGCTAAAATTTCATCAGGTGCTAACATTCTTTGAGTGTTGGGGGTTATTTGTGTCTACAGCCAGCTGTGGCTTCTGGGGACTTGTCCACCCTGCCTAATCGTCAGCTCTCCTCTGCCCCCTCATGTGTATCATGTGGAGCCCTGCGGCACCCTTTCGATTTCATGCTCGGTTTTGGAATCATATAAGCACACCGGTTGAAAGAGTTTGATAAGTAAAGGAAAGGGGATGTGAGGAAGTTCCTGAGGCTCAGAGGCAAGGATGGGAACTCGAGTATGTGTGTCACCACCCAGGGAGGACTCTGCTCATCTCGAAGGAGAGCAGCTTCCCTGGGCACCAGAATCTTGACTGCAATGCCCAGCTGGTCCAAGCACTTTGTATCTCTCTCCTTTACAGTACTCTAAGGGGGAGCTTTATCACAACAACCAAAAGGTCAGTGGAGAAGATCTGAATCCATATCAGAGAATACACAATTTACTAGACAGTAGTAATATGATCTATTGCATCGATATTTATATCTGTCAGTGAAAAATAATAACCCAATGTGGGTCTGATATTAGGTACCTCTAATTTCCCCTACTTTTTTTCCCCTATATCTTAGTTCATGGCTGTGATTATAATTGGTCCATGGTGGCTTCTTTCTTGTTTGCGTGCGTGTATGAATGTAGTTCCTTTTATTCCAGTGTCTAAATCCCTTGCCTTCCTCAACATAGCCAATGATTTTAATGCTGTGCAAAAGGCATTAATGCTTTCTATGCCTATATTTCTAATCTATATAAATGGAATTTTGTTACAGATCTCATTCTGTTTCTTGTATTTTTTTTCAAGAAACATTATACTTTTTAGATCCATTCTTATTACTCTGTGTCCTCATCTCTTTAATTTGGTATTCATTCAGCAAAATATTCACTGAGAGCAAATTATGTGCCAGGAACTATTGTTGGCTGGAAGATATAGTGATGACGTCTGCAAACATAACCTTTGCTCTCTTGGAACCTACATTTTACTGGGAAGCAATAGACTATAAACAAGTAAGCACATAAATAAACAAGATAACTTGGGGAAACGATCAGCCCTGTAAAAAGAATAAAATGGGGAGAAGTAGTGGTGCCTGGAGGTCAACTGTACATAGAGGGCTGGTCAAAGTCGTTCTAAGTGGTGAGATTTGAGTTGTGACCTTGGGGGAGATCATTCCAGGCAGCGGGGACAGCAAGGTAATGCTTGCAAAAGACTTACTTGTTCCGAAGCCGAACTGTGTAACCCATCGAGTGACTGGTGAATCCTTTAGGCAGGACTGAGTAAGGACACTTGGATGCGCTTTCAGCTTCTTCAGTCCTTTGTCTCCCTTCCTGTGCCTCATTCTCCTCCCTGATCCAGGGCAGGGTGATGAGTGGACAGAAGTAATCTGCCATGGGACAGAGTCACTGAGTTCCCACATGCTCTTCCTTGACAACGGTGAACTCTTCCTTCTTCCTTCCTTCCCTCCCTCCCAGCAAATATTTATTGCATACCTACAATGTGCTAAGCACTGGAAGGTACACGGGTAAGTGGGATCTTTACACTCACAGAGCTTATACTCTGAGCATTTTTTCCTTTTGTGTTGCATCTGAGGATGTCCTGCTTCCTCCCTGATCTCTCCAAAAAGTTTAATGCTAATCGGAGAAATGGCTGACTCCCTTCTTCTGTTTCCCATCAGGGAAACTCTTCCCTACCACTACCTTCTCCTCTTCTGGTCACTTCTCATGTTTTGCAATCTGTCAAAGGTGATTAGGAAGGATTTTATTTAGTTTTTTTTACTAGAGCAGTCAGAAATAAATCAATTAATAAAATTATATTTGCTAAAAAACAAAGTTGAAAATCCAGCTGTGTTTCGTGACATTAAGATTGCTAATCGTGATGCCAATAAACAAAAGTGTTTGTTGGAAGAAATATGTGTTTTGTTGGCATAGAGGACAGTAATCTGATGTATGCAAACAGTACCTTCTCTGAGAATGGGCTGGATCCAAACGTTCATTTGTAAAGGAGTTGTTTAGAAGGCTGTGTATTTTCCCATGGACACCGGGTTACCATAGAGTTAGGTCTCTAATCCTAACTGCAAAACACTGGTTAACCCATAATATACTTGATAAGTTGTCCAAGTCATCTAGGTGTACTATAAAATCTAACCAGCCCTTAACAATGTCAAAGGCATTCACCCCTCTCTGTTCTGACAGCCATTGTTCTGGTTCAGTCTCTTGTCTCTCATGTGAGTCATCCCAATAACTTCTTCCCTGGTCTGCTTTCTCTGTCCCCATGTTCGTCATCCATATTGCAAGGATAAGATTTCTAAAATGCAAATCTGCTTGTAGCCCTCCCCTGTGACCCAGCAGTGGTTCCACTGCTTGCAGAATAGAGACCAGACTCCTAATCGGAAGACCAAGGCTCACATGGCCTCCCTCTCCCTTACCTTTGAGCTCACCTCTCAATGGTTCCCTCCTGGAGCTCCCCAAATGCACCTTGCTGCCTCAGGCCTTCGTCTCTTTGCTCATTGGCTCCTCTGCTTGGATGTCCTCCCTCTCCTTGTCTACTTGGAAAATTCCTCCTTCTTTTTCAGGATTTGGAGCAGGAGTTCTCTCTTCCCTGACCATTCTCTTCCCAGCCTTGGGAATCATCTACTCCTCTTCTATAACGTAATATCACACGGTTTTGTAATTATTGGTTTACATGTCTCTCCCATTGGATGCTGAAAAGGTGGTCGACAGGTGTTTACGTAGATGAGTGTTTAGAGCCACGAGGCTGGGACAGGAAGTAAGGGCTATAGGAACAGGGCTCTTCACACCCATCTCAGGGATGAAGACCTGAGGTGGGCTCTGAGACGAGGGACATAGTGATGACTTAGGATGGGCTGGGCTCTGAGTGGTCAGTCATATGTGTGTGTATCTTAGCTCTTGTCAGCTGAACCATAGGGTTCGTGTAGGGCAGTTAAGGGAAATAAGCCTGGAAAGTCAGGTTAAGATCTTGAATGCCAAATGAAGGCATTTTTATTGCTTTCTCTGCAATAGGAAATGCCAGGTTTATTTGAACTTGGAAATGACATAATCCAAAAGGCGCTTTGAAACACTCATTAGCCTGTTGTGGCTGGGCTGATTTGGGAGAGAGTGTAGCTGGAGAGACCAGTTTGAGGATGACTGGGATAAATGGGGTGTGAGCAGATAGGAATCAGCAGAAATGTCAGTGAGAATGGAAGACGAGATCTGAAAAAGTTTGTCCTGGTTATCAGATTGTATTTAATATTGACTCTGTAAGACGTTTGACATACCTTGAAATATTTAACTAGTGACCCATCTCCTTGGCCTGCTTTAGAGCTCTTCTGGGGTGAGTCTGTGACTGTTGGCTCTCCAAAGCCAAGAAGAGTCACACGTGAGGAGGATGGAGCTGAAGTTTGTACCAGAACATACCATTATCCACCTGAGGATGATGGGCTTGACTTACAGGCTTCATTTGCTCACATGTGTATGGTGCGCCACATGTAAGACACTGATGTCATCTCCCGCCCTTGATTGGGTGGTTCTTGGGGCTCACCTCTCAACCTGATGACCCCAGAATCTTGAAGATATATTGACATCAGATCTATACCCAAAGGTGGAATAGGGGCAACCTGATATTGGGAACTCTGAGAGGTCTCCATTACCTGCTAAATATTGGATTGGCCAAAAAGTCCGTTCGGGTTTTTCCATAAAATGTTATGGAAAAACCCGAACAAACTTTTTGGCCAACCCAATACATTCAAGACCTGATTGCTGATGGATATATTGACCTCAATAATCAACAAAAAAGGCAAAAGTGTTTGGGAGAAGTAACATGTTGGCTGACCTTTCCACTGAGATGTGCAAAACAGTATTGGGCCCCTCTCCTGCCCCCAGCTCTCATCCTCTCTTCCCACCTTGTATTTCTGTGGCACCAGCTTCATGCAGGTGTGCCCCATAGAATCTTGCCCAGGTATACTGTGTATTCCTCACTTGCTTCTTTGAAAATGTGGGATGCCAAAGGAGCCCAGCCAGCACGCTGGAACATGTTGCCTGGAAGTGCAGCAAGTTATTGTCTGCTGTGGTCTGAATGTTTGTGCTCCTTCCAAATTCATATGTTGAAATCCTAACCCCCCAGGTGATGGTATTAGGAGGTGGGGCCTTTGGGAGGTGATGAGGTCATGAGGTGGAGCCCTCAGGAATGGGATTAGTGCCCTTATAAAGGAGGCCCCAGAGAAATCCCTTGCCTCTTTGGCCGTAGGAGGACACAACAACAAGTTGTCTATGAACCAGGAAGTTGGCCCTCACCAGACACTGAGTTTGCTGGAGCCTTGATCTTGGACTTTCCAGCCTCCAGAACTGCGAGAAATAAATTTCTGTTGTTTATAAGCTACCCTGTCAGCATTCTGCTATGGAAATCTGAACAGACTAAGGCAGGGTCCAATGGGGAGGTCCTTGCCAGTGGGGGACAGGAGCTGGTGGGTTAACCCTGTCCTTTTCTGTCCCTTGGGTAGACAACTCCTTAGAGTTCTACACAGAGTGACCCCCAGTTTCCACAGTGGTGCCCAGCTCAAGAATATGCCCTTGT
>NW_020175039.1:4427068-4457836 GCF_003031525.2 Neophocaena asiaeorientalis asiaeorientalis | reverse complement strand
TCCCTCCCTCCCTCCCTCCCTCCCTTCCTTCCTTCCTTCCTTCCTGGTTTCACTCTTCAATCCCTTTCTCCTATTCTCTGGGGATCACTTCTAAAAATCAACTACTGGTATGAGATCTTGTATCTCAGGTTCTTGTTTGTGAGGGGTGGGGAACCAGGTTGACACCAGGACTAAGCGGGTTATCCTTCCTATGAGTGGGTTTACTAGAGGTGAAAGGTGGAAAGGCAACATCAGGACTGAGTATGTCTCACCTACATGCCGTGTCCTAGGCTCAGCCGTGTCCTAGGCTCAGCCATGTCTGCAAATGTGTCTTCATGATGTGTACAGAGGAATTGAGCAAGAAACTGTGCTTTCCATGTCTTTGTGCACAAAGCCTTTCAATCAAGCTGAAATATCACTCCCCCTACAGCCCTTACTGGACAGTAATCATGTCAGTGTGCTTGACTTACGACCAGAGTTGGTGATAGGGTGGGACTTGGAGAGGCTGTTGGGCTTTGGCCTTTAGCTCATCAATCTAATTGATGGTTTTGATGTTGTCACTGTACAATTGTCATATTATGCTATAGTAGATTTTCCCTCAATAAATGCATCTGAATATTAAAAAATTGGGTTTTCTGGTACATATTTTATTTTTGTAATTTTCCTTCTCTTCTCCCATTCCTCCTCTTCCTTTGGTTTTTCCTCATCTTCTTCCTACTCCTTCCCCTGGCTAGGATCTTAGTGCCTTGGGTATCTCTGACCCTCGGACAGAGTTAGTGCCTGACCTCATATCATGGAGTTGTGATACCTGGTACATCCCCTACCACCTTTCACCACCTTCACTTTATGCTCTGTCATTCCCCCTGGCTTCTTTGTCCTGAGTGTCCTCAACTCCCTACCTTTTCCAATCTCTAGTGGTAGCAATAAGACAGATATAAAAATCCTCATGCTCTTTACTACCATTGAAAATATGTTTACCTTTCACCTTCCCATTCTGGGTTCCTGGCTTCCAGCCGAGTATATCTTCCTTAAGAGGAAATTTCTCAAACAGTTCAAAGCAGAAAGTAAGAAGGGATATGAATCCACCTGTGCAAGAGTTAAGAACAACCTTTGTGAACAAGTCTCGGGAGAAGTCCAACTCCTATCTACACCAGACTGCATCTTTAACACTTTTCCCCAGGTCCCCACCTGAAGGATCAGCACCCAGGACTGGTTCCCTTCATTAGCTCAGAGGAGGACTCTAATTCTGGCCTCCTATCTTCTTCTCCAAACTCCAGGTCCATCCTGCCAACTTGCACCTGGAATCCTCTTCCCAGTCCAGCTCTTTTGGGTGGTGAATCACTCAATGAATGTGACACTCTTACTGGCAGAGATACACCCTCTCAGAGAACACTTCTGTGCTGGTGGCTGCTGTCTTCCCTGGGCCTGGCTGCCAAGTGGATGAAGAAGCATGTGGAGATGGGGAGTGCAAAGAAGAATTGAACTATCAGCTTTGCAGCTCTTACCACTGTCTCCAGGGATGCTCTTGAGGTGCATATTGAAGCCAGAGGCTTTCCCTAGGTACCACTGAACTTGCTCTGACCTAGGTGGACATTGGACCCTGGCTTGGATGGAGCAGATGTTCAGTCTTCTCTAGGAGAAAGAATCACACAGATGGGGTGAGCTGGACCTCAAGTGATTAGGAAGAGGACCTAGGTCCAATGGCTGGACTATTTTTAGTTATCAGCGCAGAGGTTAACCTCGCCGTGGAAGAAGACAGGGCTAGTAATCTCTAGTGGTGGAGATAAGACAGATATATAAATCATTTATGGTCAAGCAGGTGAAGATTTCACAAGTAAGAGGTCCCAGGCCTCCACCAAACCAAAGCCTCCTCATCTCCTGCCCAAGGGCCATGCCTCCAGCATCAGGATTTTTTCCCATGCCATCTTCTAACTCGCAGGCCATTACTTTTGAACACAAGAATTCTAGAATCCATCCTGCTCATTGGCTCAGGTTGAAGACCTTCAGTACTGACACTGGGAGTGGCAAGGACAGGTGGAGATATTGATTCCCTTTGTCCTTCTTTTATTAACTCCTTAAGGAATATCCAATGTGTTTTTGGATTGTTACTGTTTTCTTTCTTTCTAATTATGCCTCTGGTTGGGACATAGGTTGGCCAGACCCTTTCTCAGGTGTCTTTGACTTAGTTTCCAGAGGCTGAGTGGGCCCACCGGGGTTAAGTCTTCTGACTCTACAACCTAAGGACTTCCCATTTTACCTATTTATAGCGGTGTGCAGTGTTCACTGAGCGTGATGTTCTCTGGAGGTGAAGCTCTTTCCTTTGGCTCACCCCAAAATGGGGAAGGCAGTCAACAGAGCCCAACCCAGAGAGTCTCTGCTGGTTCCTAGACACACCTGGGTCTCGAATCCTGAAAGTTCCCCATAGCAATAGGTCTGACTTGGCCAGAGTTGAGTAGTCTGGGAGAAGATCAAGGGTAGAGAAGAAGATGAATTGTGTGAAAAGTGCTCACATTATTATGAACCAAACAGACAGAACGGTTCAAGTGTGGGCCCCGCCTGGACCTTAAGCGTCAGCATCACCTGGGAATGTATTAGAAATGGAGCTTGGGGCCTCACCCCATAGCTACTTAGTTAGAAACTCTGGGGGTGAGATCCAGCAATCGTGTTGTCCCAAGTCCTCCAGGTGGTTCTGATACATGGTCAAGATTAAGAACCACTGCATTAGAGGGACTAGAGCAGTGATTCTCAAAGTTAGCTGCTCTGTTGAAATACCTTGAGAGGGGCTGGTTTTTAGGACTCCCAGTGCCCAGGTGACACTCCATGACAGTTAGACCAAAATCTCCAAGGGTGGGATCCAGGTATCAGTATTTTTTAAAGCTCCCAGTGAGATTCCACTGTGCAGCCCAAGTTGAGCATCAGTGGGCTAAGCCCCAGGCAAAAGGAGATTAATGAACTAAAGTGTCTGTCCCTGAGCACATTCTTTCCCCTTCCTCATCTTCCTCCATCTCTCCAAACGCAGGGATTGCTGAAAAGAACTTTAAAAATGCCCCCACTGTTGAGTCATATACTTCCTGTATATCTGTTTTGTCACAGTCGAAATGTGCGTATGTTAATAACTTGTTATAACTTCTTTTCTGGAAGTGTATGTTTCTGGCTACTGGGCATAGGCTGGCTGGGGGCATTTCTCAGCTAACGCTAGTCTGGCTCTTGGAAGCTGATCAGGTACTGGAGGGGCTTTTGGATTTAAGTGCCTCCATCCGGTAAACTAAGGAATTCCCCACATCCTTTGCCAGGGCGCGCTCGGAAGTTCTCTGAAAATATCTTTGGACTTAATCCAAGATGGTCCTGGGAGTTACTTTATA
Source organism: Neophocaena asiaeorientalis asiaeorientalis (assembly GCF_003031525.2). Classification (NCBI taxonomy): domain Eukaryota; kingdom Metazoa; phylum Chordata; class Mammalia; order Artiodactyla; family Phocoenidae; genus Neophocaena; species Neophocaena asiaeorientalis. Next base: position 4,454,495 of record NW_020175039.1, on the reverse strand, counting down.
AAATTGGGTTCTGCCCAGGAGAGTATCACTATATGATGTGGCCCTCATTTGAACCCTTCTCAATCGTGTAACTGGGTATATAGACAGAGAAACGGGGAGAAGTTAAAACTGTTTTTGTTTCTAAATTTGAAAATCACTAGGTCACGAGCACATGTTCTAGAAGGGTCTCCCCCTGAGGAAGCTATCAAAATCAGCCTGTCGGCGCATGCAGGGGCCTTGAGAGCATCCTTTCAGATGCCTTCATTTCAGAGATCTGGCAACCAAGGCCCAAGGCGAGTTAATGCTGGCCCCAAATCACATGGCAAATTAGCGGCAGAATTAATACCAGGAACCAGATCACTTCACTCCCGCTTGGTTGTCCCCACCCTGCTATATCATGCTGCCTCTTATATTTAAATTTTTTTTTTCGGCCAACATGGACTTCCTTCCATTCCCCCCTCACCTCAAGGATTTTTATTAAGGAAATATCTGTTTTATTTTTAAGTGGCTGATGGGACTCATCAATTAGATCATTGAGATGGTTTTGAGGATGCATTAAGTCATTTTTATATGTGCTGGAAAATGAGTCTGTGAAAGTATAATGCAGGGTAATGAGATGTCAAAAGTCATGGAAATAAGAGGATCTGAGTATAATTGCAAAGACTCTGAACTAGGCTTTGGAATTTTCCAGGGTTTTTGGAGCCCTTTCATTGTTTATGTTTTACTGGGTATATAGTAGTTGACATGAAAAACCCAAATCGTCACATTTTTCCATTTGGGCCCATGACGCAGAACACCGAAGATCTTTTTCGAGCATTTTAACCACTTACCACACCTTTAATAGGGAAAAAAATGTTCAGAAATTCCTTTATTTACTTTTTCACATGTTTTATGTTTTCTGGATTTCTTAGTGGCAGCTGTGAAAAGGGCTTTTCATGTGATCATTTCATTCAGTAATTTGTCTAAACCGAGGCCTTTTCCCTCTTTTCTAATGCCTGCCCAGCTGTCACTGTCGCCTGCTAAAGTGATTTTTCTCTATTATGTTGTCACTTACTCTCCCACAGGGTCCAATCCTGCAGGACTTACATGCATGGAACTCACATTAAAGTCATTGGAAGTTTTAACATGTAAGAATGTGGGTTTGGGGCCCAGAGAAAGAGCCTATTTTGAAACCTCAGGCTCTGGAGTATGGATCCACATTGCAGTTAAAATTGATCTCTGATCTCACTGGATTGTTGACACACAAATGACTGATATGGTCAATTGTTGGAGGAATTTGGGGGCAGAAATTCATCTATCCATGGATTAGGCTTTTGAGAGTTTTATATTCCAAAGCATCTTGTCTCCACGTCGACTCTACCTTTCAAAGTTGGTACAAAAGCTGGGAAATATGGCGGGGGTGGTTCGCAAGGACGATGAGGATGTCTTACATCAGATTTAGTGTCTTCTTTGGTGCTTTCCTAGAGGAGAGGTCTTGCCTAGGCAGAAAATAGAATCAACAATATGAGGAGAGACTGAACTGTACTTAGAGAAGGAAAATACCCGGGCGAGGCGGGAGAAAGCTGGTCAGAATGTTAAGCGTCCGACTCAAATCAAGTTGGCCATCATCAAAAAATCTACAAACAATAAATGCTGGAGAGGGTGTGGAGAAAAGGGAACCCTCTTGCTCTGTTGGTGGGAATGTAAATTGATACCGTCACTATGGAGAATAGTATGGAGGTTCCTTAAAAAACTAAAAATAGAACTACCATATGACCCAGCAATCCCACTACCAGGCATATACCCTGAGAAAACCATAATTCAAAAAGACCCATGTACCACAATGTTCATTGCATCTCTATTTACAATAGCCAGGACATGGAAGCAACCTAGCTGTCCATCGACAGGTGAATGGATAAAGAAGATGTGGCACATATATACAATGGAATATTACTCAGCCATAAAAAGAAACGAAATTGAGTTATTTGTAGTGATGTGGATGGACCTAGAGACTGTCATACAGAGTGAAGTAAGTCAGAAAGAGAAAAACAAATACCGTATGCTAACATGTATAAGTGGAATCTAAAAAAAAAAGGTCATGAAGACCCTAGGGACAGAATGGGAATAAAGATGCAGAACTACGAGAGTGTGGACTTGAGGACACCGGGAGGGGGGAGGTAAGCTGGGACGAAGTGAGAGATTGGCATGTAGATATATACACCACCAAACGTAAAACCGATAGCTAGTGGGAAGCAGCTAGTGGGAGATCAGCTTGGTATCTTGTGACCACCTAGAGGGGTGGGATAGGGAGGGTGGGAGGGAAGGAGATGCAAGAGGGAAGAGATATGGGGGTATATGTATATGTATAGCTGATTCACTTTGTTATAAAGCAGAAACTAACACACCATTGTGAAGCAATTATGCTCCAATAAAGATGTTAAAAAAAAAAAAGAAAAAAAAAGAATGTTAAGGGTCCAATAGTTAAGTTTTGTTTTGTTTTTTCTTCTGAATTGTATGGTTTGGTTCTGCCCTCTCACATATGAGATCGCTTTAGGGTATGGGTGTCATTTATCTCTTCAGGTTCAAGTGATGCTTGGGCCTGAGATGTTCTATTTTATCTTTTCGTCTGAGTCTTACTGTTTTAGGAATCAAAGGTGCTGGTGCTACCTCCTAACAGATGCACACTGCTATACATAAAAAAGAGAAACAGGGACCTACTGTAGAGCACAGGGAACTATATTCAATAGCTTATAATAACCTATAATGGAAGAATCTGAAACTGAATCACTTTGCTGTACAACTGACACATTGTTAAGTCAACTATACTTCAATTAAAAACAGCAGTAGTATCTCCTCCGGGAAGCCCTCCAGGAATCCTCCAGGCCTCCCTATCTTGGCTTTCTTCCACTTCTCAGAGCATGTATGATAGGAAGGGGTGGCTTCACCCGACCCACTTCTGGTTGTAGATCTGGTGGCTCAGCGACGCTTGTGAGTGTCCACTGACATGTGTTATCGTTGGGATAGTTGCGGGGGGACGTTGGGCTGAAAGGGGAGGGAGGAATTTTCTCATCGATAGGGAATTCTCTGAGAGGTGAGAGGACTGACTATCTCTCTACCTAGCCTGAATTTTGGGTGGGAAAGCTGGGTTCCTGAAGACTTTGTGAGACCCTGGGCACACACAGGGTCAATTTAGGGTCTGGTTGACAGAGACACAGCACTGGGGAACATGGCTCCTTTCTCCCAACGCCTCTCAGGTCTCCATGAGGCTTTGGTACTGAGGGTCCCGAAGTGGGCACCAGGTAGGCCCCTGGGGAGGTGGCTGAGCCCAGCAGGACTTTACTGAGGGTCCTGGACCACAGCGGGAGGCCTGAACCCTGCCTAGGGGCTGGAGAACAAGAGACTCCACAGACTTATCTCAGAGTATGGAGGACACCCACGGGCTCCCTGAAGTAACCAAGGGAGGTTTTGAGAGGAGGCTGCAGTGCTGTGAGAACAGATGTGGGCTCAGAGCTCTACTCATTAGACCTTATTACGAACAGGGATGACATTTGCACCACACTCCCTTTAGAGAGAGGGCCAGAGGGACATGGCTTTCCTAGAATGAAGGGTGGAAAGACCTGGGAAGGGGGAGGGACCCAAAAGGAAGACCACCCCTGCCCATGAACACACACCTACTCTCACCCCCCAATCAGATTGTTTCGCAAGGTCCCTGCTAGGATGGACCCTATCTCTACACGCGCCTGCACGCTTCTGATGGATGCTAATTAAGCACTTTTCCAGAGGGAAAGTTTCTCTGTTATTTTAAATATTTATCCCTGTTTCCGGAGCTAGTAACCATGAACTTCCTGCTCCCGGGGAATCTGTACCAGTGTGAGGTTTGTTTGCACGCAGTTTTGTTTATACATTTTGTTGTGGGCTGTCCAGAGACAGCATGGAACTAGGCTACCCGTGCAGTTAGGTACCGTGCCTCATTTAGACGAGCCACAGGATACGTTTTTGAGTGTGTCTTGAGTTAGTACCTGAAATATGGAGAATCATGGAGAAAAGAGCATTGGTCATGAAGTCAGAAAACCAAGTTTAATGGCCCTGCCATTTCTAGCTATATGTCTTGGGGCAAGTCACTTAGACTGAATCTCAGTTTCATCCATCTGCCTCCCAGAGTTTATGTGAAGGTTAAGTATTTTATATACATATACAGTATTATATATATATAATATTTACTATACATACTATATAGTATACATGTATATTATATAGTATATCACATAATATGTATATATACTTATATATTATATACATGTATATAATATTTATGTATATATGTTAAAATCTTACATATATCAATTTTGGAAGAGCGCTGAACTGCACGTGTACTTGGGATTCTGATTTTTGAAATAATATGGTTCTCATACCTCCTGTTATGTTTAGTTCTGCTGGAGCAGGTTTCCAGCGACGTTTGAATTGTTTTAAATGGACTGTCCCTTCTCCTCTTGGGGAAAATGAAAGCAACACCGGAAAATCATCTAGTATGCGCCTCTTGTTTCCAACTGCAATTTACTATGGAGGCAAGGCACAAAAGGAAAGGTAAGGCGATCAGCTGTGAAGGGAACGGTGACCTTCATTCATTTTTACTCCCTTTTTTTGTGTGACTGAGGGACAATAATAATAAATTCTCTTCCCTTGCCTATTTCAAGACAGATTTTAGGGGTGTTTTATGACTTCAGCTTGTCTCAAGCCAATCTGCTCCACTAGTGGTGATGAAATAGCCCTTGACGCCCATGAGCATAAGTGAATGTTACTTTGTTAAGTCTGATGGGGTCCTAATCCACGCTGATTCTCCCATTGGCATGGCCTTTGGGAGGGTGCAGCCAGGTGCTCTCCCAGATGTGAAAGGGAGAGAGCCCTGCCTGCCTCCCTGCCCTCCACCACCACCCCAGAACCTTCAGCTGCATACTAGTTCACGCCTGACTGAGAACCACTCAAGTGTTTCTTGAGCCATGCTCGCTGCTGCATCTAATAAACCCTCTCCCTCCCCCAGCCCAGCTCTAGGAAAACAGACACGACTGGGAGTTAGGAGAACAGAAGAGGCTGGCGATCGTGTCCCCTGGCATTTCTACCAAGAGAGCAGGTCCTGCAGCCAGGGGTCCGTCACCATTGACAAAGCTCAGTGGTTTCATCCTCTTCTCCTCTCCCTACAGAGGGGGTCCTTGTGCCGTGTAGCTTGGCCCTTTCCCTGCAGGGTGTGGGCTACTGAATGAATATGTTTGCCAGTGTGTCTGAGGATGTTGGGTGGGGACAGGAGGAAGGGGACATAAAGACTCGAGATGCCAAGCCACAGAGAGAGAAGAACCACCATGGGTCCGCATTTAGCTCTGCAGGGGACCACGTGGGGTGAAAAGCAGCGTCCAGGAGTTAGAAGACCTGAGGTGCAACTCAACCAGAGTGCCCCCTGGACGTTACTTAGCCTTTCTTGTCTCAGAGTCTTGATCTGTAGAAAGGAAAACGATGCTTGTCCTCCATTCTTTCCAGGATTCTTGGAAGCTTTCAGTGGCAGCTTGCCTTTGTATGGAATTGCTTCATAATTTAAAAAAGGCATTTAGTGGTAACAAGTGAGCTGTAGTGTCTTTCAGAGCATGGGCCAGCAATCCCCTGAGTCAGAATTCCCCACAAGGCTCCTCCAACAGACCCTGAGCTTGGGCATGTGACTCAAGGTAGGGCAACAAGACTCCCTGTCCTGGAGTTTCCACTGGTCCATGAGCCATTAGAGGGCAGATTGCAGTGAGATCCTGGGTGTCCCCATGGATCTGCCCCAAAGAGACCGTCTTTGAGCTCCCGTTCTCCCCGCAGCCTGGGGCTCTGCTTCCTTCAGTTCTGTAAGTCTCTCCGTATTCTTCTAATAAATGCCCTGTTTGGCTTAAGTTAGTCCCCAATTCCAACTGATAGAACTTCCAAGCGTTCTCAGCTAGAAAGACTCTCTACTCTGAGGACCTTGTGACTTGGCCTGAGTGGGGGAATGTTCCCTGTGACCCTGGATTTGGTCTCACTTTGGGCTTGAGAAGAATGATGCCTCCCAGTCTGAGCAAAAGAGAGGAGGCACAGCAGCCGTCTCTGGGGGGAGTCCTTAGTATCAGGGTGTAACATTTCTGGGATGTCATTTAGAAGAGTCACATGACAATGCAGCTGCCATCTTTCAGCTTCTTGACCAACAAGACAAAGAAGCGGTTGAGATTTCGGGTTCTGGAGCCCGTTTACTTGTCTTCGCATGCTGACTCTGTTGCTTGCTAGCGGTGTGACCTCTGAGGCCACTGTGTCTCAGTCTCTCTATCCGTAAAATGGGACAATTGTAGTACTACCACATAGGCTGTTACAAAGATTAAGTGAGTTAAGACACATAACATGCTCAGAAAGGTGCTTGGCACAAGGTAAATGTTAGCGATTATTATTATTTTCCTGAGACTGTTGACTCTTCAGTTATTACCAAGGGAGCAAACCCACAGGAGAAAACATAAAGCTGGGTTTACAGAAAATTAAAGCCTTTTAAAAAAACCAAAGAATGAAAGGAAGGAACTGCTACTCGCTGGTTCCTAGAGAGATGAAAGGATTTCTTCATAATATTGACTCCAATCTGGACTCTTCCATCCAACGGAGAAGCTTCTAGCCAAGCTTTCCTTCAGCTGTTAGGGGAGCAGCTACGATGGAGCTAATATGGCTGGATGCAGAGATCGCAACATGGGATTTTGCAGAACAGGCTTTGAGCACACGGGACTCTCCTTTTTTGGGGAGAGAAATGGGCTAACTAACGCTATGGGCTTCAGGACACTTTGGAGGGCATGGGGATTGATGACAAACGGCGTGCATGCACCACAACATCTAGTAAAACATGTCTGCTTGCCCAACAATGACAAACTACTCACCTTGGCAAAACAGGCATGATATTCATTTGGAAGCTTGCTTCTAAGAAAGATAAATCCCGCTGTCTTTGCACAAAGAGATAAAAAAGACTGGAGGACAGTTTTTCATTGATAAAAGATTCTGTCTGTATTTTAAAAGAATTTACTTTCTTCCCCTCTACTGATACCCACATGAGTTAAGGCAGAGATACGCTATCTTTCATGTTTTTGTCAGAATGTGTTATTACTGCAGGTGGCAGTGACTCAATTGCTTCATTTAGTGATCGGACGCAAGTGGAATGTTGCCTGTGCAGGAGCTGCAGGACCCAAACCCCCAGAATTAAGAAGCAAGCTCGGAAGCATTCCTGGTTAGAAGGGAAATTTATAAGAGTTAACCTAACATGGGAGAGGTTATAACTGTGTGTGAAAATCTTCCCTAAGAGAAGTTTTAAAAATTTGCTGCTGACTAAGGTATTTCTGAGAACCTCATTGGGGAGACACTCTTGCACAATAATTAATATGAGATAAGCAGTAATCTAATTAATTGCCACATGGGGTGATGTTGCAGCAACATGGTTGAAAGAAAAGAAGGGAAGGAGAGACTATCCATTTGTCAATGTCCTGGATGGGGCAACGATGAAAGTCGTGTTTCTCTTGGTTGGTCTAAATCTGTGTGAATAGGCGTGGTGCTTACAGGTAATCCTAAGCAAGGAAACTTCTGATCTTACTTCGGTTTCCCAGGTAGACTTTTCTATTGGGAAGAGAATGTACTGACCAGTTGCCATGAATATTCCAGTCTGCTTATCACTTTTACTATAAACCATAGGCAATCCTCATAACAACCGAAAGACATGGGAGCTTCTGTAAACCCCATTTTATTTTAAAATTTATTTTTCTTGAAGTATAGTTGATTTACAATGTTCTGTTAGTTTCAGGTGTACAGTAAAGCGACTCAGTTATACATATATATGTATATATTCTTTTTCAAATTCCTTTCCCTTGTAGGTTATTACAAAATATTGAGTATAGTTCCCTGTTCTTACAGTAGGTCCTTGTTAGTTATCTATTTTATATATAATAGTGTGTATATATTAATCCCAAACTCCTAATTTATTCCTCCCCCTGCCCCACTTTCCCCTTTGGTAATGTAAGTTTGTTTTCTATGTCTATGAGTCTATTTCTGTCTTGTATATAAGTTCATTTGTATCTTTTTTTTTTTTTAAAGATTCCACGTATAAACCCCATTTTAAAGATTAGGAAACTAAGGCACCCAACTAAGGCTTATCTTTATAGCCTGCTAGAGTAAAAGATTTCATTGTCTTTATTCGACAGATGAAAACACTGCAACTCAGCACACAGTGGATAAGAACCGGGCTCTGGAGTGAAAGTCTGGAATCCAAAGCTCCGTCTCTGACCGGCTAGGTGACCTTAGGAAGGTACGTGGCAGATTGCATTGTCTGATGATAGCCACAACGATATTTCTGGTCCCATGTGCTCTTCTAGGATCTTGTCATTGCCTGTGAACGGGTGGAATCTATTTTCCCCCTCTTGAGCCTGGGTAAGACTTTAGGACTGCCTCTGTGACTCCAGTGTGGTGGGAGTGATACTGCATGGCTTCTGATGGTGGGCTGTAAAGAGGACCCAGCTTGCACCTGCTCCCCTTCCCTGGGGACCCTTCCCCTGAGAACCCGGCCACCATGCTGTAAGGGGGTCTTCAGAGAGAGCCTCACGGAGAGGCCCCTGTGGAGGGGAACGAAGGCTCCCAGTTGACAGCCAGCATCAGACCATTCCATCCCCCAGCCTCCGAGTCTTCCAGCGGAGGCACCAGACCTTGTGGGGCAGAGACAAACAGTCCTTGCTGTGTTCTGTCTGAATCTCTGAGCGACAGAATCCGCAGGCTAAAAAATGGCTTCTTTACGTTGCACGGTCGGAGTAATTTTCTACAAAGCCACAATAACTGGAGCGGCGCTTTAACCCTCCAAATGTTAATTTCCTCATCTGCAAAATGCGAGTAATAGCAGTCCCTATTTCATGGATGACTGTGAGGACTTACTGGGTGTGAATTGCTCAGCGTACTTTCTGGAACAGAAGAATAGCTAATGCTTACGTGACACTGTGGGCTAGACACTGTTCTAGGAACTTTACCTATATCAACAACCTCGTGACGCAGGTACTACTTTAAAAGAAAATTTATTTTATTGAGGTAGAATAGACGTGGCATAAAATTGATCATCTTAAAGTGAACAATTTAATGGCATTTAGTGTATTCACAGTGCTGTGCAACCTCTATCTGGTTCCAGAACCTTTTCATCAGCCCAAAAGGAAACATGGGCACTACCTTTAAATCCATTTTACAGATGAGGAAACTCAGGCAGAATGGTCGTGTGACTTACCTGCGGTCAGACGGACAGTAATGGCAGATCTGGGTTTAGGACACACTTGATGTCCAGGGTCCATGGTCTTTGCTGCCACTCCACACTGCCTAGAACTCACGAATGTGAACCGCTCCGATGAAGTGATGAAGTGTCCTGCCCAAAGCGACACAGCTATCAGGTGGCTTAACCCCGACTGCTGTGCTTGTCAAGCTTGTGTTTTTTTCTGCTGAGATAAAACGTACATTGAGCCTGTCAGTCAAGTTCCACAAATAGTCTCCATATGGACACATGGAGTCAACATTCAGAGCCTGATCACCCTATACACTCATCGTGCTGAGGGTCAGACCCCAGCCTTCCGACACAACCCCCTCGCCCCCCACAAGATGTAGACGTCCTTGAAACAGGCCGATCTGCTAAACATCTTAATTGCAGCATTGATCTATCTGAAGTGGAAAGTATGTGCTACCACCCTGCAGGAAAACGCCTGTTTGGCAGAGAAAAGAATCTCCTGTCCCAAACTCATAATTCTTTTACTCTGCGGCCTACCAAAATATTTGGGTAATCGCTTGGGCTAGGGCCATCCAACTGAGGCGTCCCGAGTCTCTGTGGTTTTTCTGTAGCTGCACTCGCCCTGCGTGCATAGAGAGAGATTTATGATTCTTGGCCCTGGAAGCTGAGAAGTGCGCTGTCCTAATAAGAAGAGAGTTATATCCTCTACAGGCTCGGTGTCGATCTGATGCCTTTCCTTTTTTTCACCGTGTCTGCACTCTAGAACAGCCCAGAATTCTATACGCAGCTGCCACAGGAGTAGGGGCTAGGGTGTTGGGAGCTGTGAAACGCTATGGGCGCAGCAGACGGACCCAGTGAGGAGACAGAAGGCATACCAGTTATAGAACAGATATGAGAGTCAATTCTGACTGGTATGGGCGGGGTGGGTAGAGGCTGTTTACACAGGCCTGGGAACCCACTAAAGCCCTCCAAGCAATGAAGGGGACATTGCAGCTGGGGACTGACATTAAGTGTCAGCTAATGGAAGACAATGGACTTTCCCACCGTTGGGGCCTGATGGGATAGAGGAGTGGAAGCTGTACCTCTTTGTAACCTTGGGCCTTGAACCTGGACTATCTATACCCCACGTGACAGGGAGAAGGACGTCCGGGGCCCTAAGGGCAGGCACTCTGTGTGCTAAGAATAACCGTGATGCCTGTTCTGCAGGGAGACGCCACTATTCATCAGTCACCAGCAAAGCATGTGCTCTCAGTGGGTTTGCTTTTTCCAGCAGTTGTGGATTACACCGTGCCAGTCAACACTCGCTCGACTCAGAGGAAGGAACAGAGATTTGGGATTCATTCAGCTCCTGGTTTGAGTCCTGGCCGTGTCGCTTATTAGTCGTGTTACTAGGTCACAGTCTTCCTGAGTCTGGTCTCGCTTTCCTCATACATATCCTGGGGCTCGTGATCCTGAGCATGACTTTTTTGGAAACTGACGCATTGAATGCCTGTGAAGTGCGTGGCCTGTAGTAGGTACTCAACATGTGTCAGCATGGCAGGCACGTGCCGGGAAGCGGAGACTCCTTGACCATGAGCTGAGCAAATTAATTAGGTCACACACTGAACGTTACTCTTGGCCTTTACAGCACTTTGCTGTAATCATCTGAGCGAGGCATATGCCTACCGGGGATGCCACGATGCTGGGTTGATACAAACTTTTGGTTCAGAGATGTGAATCAACGTCAGTGTTTTATTTTGGTGGCAGTTTGGAACTTTGTAGTCACTTTGTCGATCCAGTTTGCATTCGCCATTTTGAGACAGGGCTGGCGTCACCAGGCTTTATTCCTGCAGGTAACCCTTGCAGTCACCCAGTGGAGCAGCGACTTAGTAATGGAAAAGTGTTTCATTTTAACTATGAAATTTAACACAAAGAATACAGCTGCTCAGCCCGGCAGTGACAGTGTATGTTAATTTGATTTATATATGTGCGATGTACCATGCCTAACGGTGAACGCTGGAAGACTCCAGCGAGGCTGGTACCAGCATCGTAAATGAGGGACTACCACGATGGGCTGCCTTCACGTGTGTCTGCAGATAAAGTTGTGGGAGCCGGTCTGTGTGAGAGAAGCAGAAGGGAGTGTTCTCCTGCAGGGCATGGGGGAGGGCCCAGCTTTCCCAAACAAAGTGTGTGACTTTTCTGGAGGCATCCATCAGGATTCTCCCCGTGCGTGTGATCCATTGGCAGGTGCAGGGTGTTGCTCTCAAGGAAACCAAGAGCCTGTGGAGTGGGGACTGGTTTCAGGCTCCCATACGGCTCATGGGGTGCTCTGCTGGGTAAGCACACTTCAGTTTCCTGTGAGGACGAGGGAGAGAGCTTCCCCGGTTCCCCGGCTCACCAGAATCCCGAGAGAAAACGCTTTCCAAGACTGACACACAGTGAAATGCACGTGGAGATAAAAGCATATGAGCTTGCCTTTGTGTGTGTGTGTGTGTGGTGTGTGATATGTGGTGTGTCGGTGTGGGTTGTGTGTGTGTGCGTGCTGTATGTGTGTGTGTCGTGTGCATAGTATGTATGTATGCTGTGTGTTCATGGTGTGTGTTCATGGCGTGCGTGTGCTGTATATGGTATGCGTGTGTGTGTATGGAGTGTGTATGTGTGTTGTGTGCATAGTATGTGTATGTTGTGTGTGCACTGTGTGTGTGATGTATATGGTATGCATGTGTGTTGAGTGTGTGTGTGGGGGGGGTCCGGTTCTCACACTCACTTTGGACACTGTGTAGTCACCCAGGTTCATCCCTGGCATCTCAGGTCACAGCCAGACCGCTTTCCTTCCTCACCAGTCTGTCGACCAACAGGAGATGTAGAAAGTAGAGGGGGGGTCACCCTTAATCCCACAACCCCCTAACGCTGCTAGTTTGAGATCTTCTCTTCTAGTGGTTATCCCCCTGAATAAAGGGCACGTTGGTGGTCAGCAGTGACGTTGCATATTAGGATCACTTTCCATGTTGCTAGTTAGTCTTTGCAACAGTCATGCTTAATGGATGTATGGTATTCCGTCCTGTGCTGGACCGCTACTTAGATACACATGGCTTTGAAGCTTTTGGTATAACAAATAGCACCATCCTGCATGTTCTCCATTCCATCGGGGCTGGTTCCCATCACCGCCTTTAACTCTGACCTTAGCTGTGGCTGGAGCGGCTCATGTCTCAGCGCCGACCGGCTCTGCAGGGAAAAAGGACGTTCAGCACACCCAGCACATCTTCATGAGGCCTCTGCTGGGGCCTAGGGTGGAGGACAGCAACAGGACGGGTCCCAGCCACCTTCGTGGCCTCCCGAAAAGCGCGCAGCCGTGCCCACCCCGCCCCACAGCCCACCGGCGCTCCTGCTGGGTCCTTCCAGGCAAGCATGCTGTGTGGCTGTGTTTACCTTTTGTTTCCTTCTTTTCCCATCATCACAGATTCCCAGAGGCCTGTTTCCTTTTTATCCGGAGCTGGGCAGGACGTCCCAGAGTCGTGAGAGCCAGCTGAAACGTTTTTCAGGCCGAGCAGCGAGGGTGGACTTCTAAAGGGTTGTGCGCAATCTGTGTTTGGGGCCCGGGCCCCCTGTGGACCCTGGTTCTCAGGAGTGTGTGCAGGCTTCTGTACCACTGGAACCTTGCTGCCCCAGCCTTTTGCTGGGTCCGCACGTGTGTGCTGCATTTTCCCTGAGACTTCTGACTGCATCCTTTGCACTTCCCAGGAAGCCTCTCTTCCACGTTACTGTTCTAGAGCTCGTCTCTCTGACAATCCTGCAACCTGCCCTGACCCCGAGCTTGCACCTCATCACCCACATCCCGTGTTCCTTCTCTGCATCCTTATTCCAAGATCATTGGTCTCCAAAATGATCTGATTGTGGGGCTATTAAATGACTTTACAGGGTAGGCTCCTGTACACTGCAGTAAGAGGAAAACTTTAGGACGAGGGAGATTGTGAAACTGAAACCTTCCCACCACTTCCAGTGTCTTGCCAGGCTCTCAGTAGCACAATCAGGAGGGGTTGCCTGGACCGGGAAGGCTGACCTTCCTCTCGCCCTGGTCTTCTTCCCCATTCCTCTTTGGGCTAATATAGCTCTGTCTCCTTTTCTTTGGCTCAGGAAGTACATGACTCTTGGATTTACGCTCTCAGCATCTTCTTTCTCGACCTTCTCTCCTCTCTAACTGGTCTTTTCCAACACCCAGTGCCTGTTCCTCTAGGCAAAGCCGCCCTCAGGAATGAGTATAGCAGAAGTAGTCCATACCCTACTTAAAGCGTTAAGGGGTGTTGTTAAGGGTGAAGTTAAGGGGTGCTGTTACCCTTCCTTGTGCAGGCAGCGGTTGTCTGGTCACATAGAGCTGAGTTCAAATCTTACTCTGCAGTGCACTTGTTGTCTGGCTTCACTTTTCTGAACCTTACTTTTCTCATCTGTAACATGGGAATAATACATACCTCCAATGACATAAAGCATGTAAATATTTAGCAAAGTTCTTTACATCTAACTACTATTTATTGATATGGATTATTTAATTTGTACCTTAGCACTATTGGGGGGAAGAAAATATTTAAAGGGATTTTAAGCTTCAGCAGCAGAATCTGAAGTGTGTGTGTGTGTGTGTGTGTATGTATGTATGTGTTTGTACATGGATGCATGCATGGGTAGTAATTTAGAGGAGGCTGGGGAATCTCTGAAATCATACAAAGGAAGGAGTCTCCTTCTCTTAGTATTAATCTCATCCTACCCATTTCATGTGGCTGCCAGCTCCGATTTTCTGTCTTCTTTTCGTCTTTAACCAGCTAGTTGTATATTTCTTCTAAGCACGATGCTCTCCGTGACCTTACCTCTTGCTTTCCCCATGTCCCTGTCCCTGCTTCAGAATGCCCCCCCGCCCTCCAGGCAGAGCACGTTAGGCTGTGCGTCTCCAGGGAACCCGGAGTACAGAGTCCTGCTTAGCAAACAAGTACAAAGCTGCTGTCAGGGCAAGAACACTTTAGAGAAAGAAGCCTTTTGGAAGACAATTTGGTCATAACTATGGAAATTAAAAATATATTCACCTGATTCTTCCAGCTCTAGGAATCTGCCCTAAAGAAGATTTGCATACTTTGCATAAAGAAGGATACCTAAAAATGCCACTGCAGCACTTTTGTCAGGGTAGAAAACTAGATATAACTTAGATGTTCGCCAATATGGAAGTGCTTAAATAAATCTCACGTGTGATGGAATTCTATGTACCATGTAAAAGGAGGAGGTTGGTTTATATGTGTTGCCACAGACGTCTCACTGAGATGATCGTGTTTAGGGAAAAAGGAGGAAAAAAGCAGAGATGTGCGTGGGTATGTATCTTTGTATAGAGAAAGGACGGAAGCATAGCACACTGTTGACAGCTGTGTCAGCCAGTTAATCAGGGAAGCAGAAAGAGGAAGAAGGTTGGAATAAGGAATTTATTATAGGAATGAGTCCTGACACAGCTGTGGGAGAAGCTGAGTGAGAAAGGGTCTGTGAAGGAGAGGTGAAGGATCTGCAAGCCAGCACACCCAGCTGCTGGAGCGAGCTTGCAAAAGGGGCTCGTGGCAGGTTGTGGAGTGTGCGTGCCGCCATCTCTGAGTTTGCAATGAAGCGTCTGGAGGTTACCTGGAGTCACTGCTGCTCAGCAGGCTGGTGGTTGGAAGGTGAGCTGGAGATGGAGAAGGAAAGAACAGTGACAAACTGGACCCGGCCAGCGCCTCTGCCCGGTCTCTCATCACCTTTGACCAACATGACCTTCAGAGCACGATGGCTGCTGCTTCACTTTTGCCTCCCAAATCTCATGCAACTTTGCTTTTGGTGGACCCTAACCCAGAACCATACAGGGAAGGAGGATTCTGGGATTTAGGGTGCCTAGAATAACCAAGCTGACAATAGAATAATCCAGCACACTCGTGTTTCCCTGTGAGGAAGGGAGCAGAAGCTAGGAGATCAGAGGTTATGTGTCTCTTATGCTCTGTAAGTAACATACTGTCCTGAATCTTTCACAACAAAAATGTGCACAGAGTGCTTGTGTATGAAAACAAAGCGAAACAAACGACAAAAAAATGGAAAGGAAACCAGAGGCTCTTAATTTTGTTGGAAACCCTAAGGGGCTGTCCTTTCATATAGTTCCTTTCTGCTGCCCTCATGGTTAATTTCCCTCTGCCGTGAGATTGCCAATGATTTCACTTGATAAAAAGAGAAACCAAGAAGGTGCGTATCTATGCAAAATGTTTGTGTGTGCAAGTGTGCCTGGGTGTGCAGATGTATCTGAGCAGTGTGTGTGCGTGTGTGTGCATGTGTGTGTTGGGTGTGTGTGAACCCCCGTCTGACTTACTCCTGGCCCCTTTCCCTTTAATGATGGGCCCCAGATTATGCCAAAGACCCTCAGGGGACGGGAGAGCCCAGAAGGAGGACTTGGGAAGAGAATGGTGGAGACAAAAGCTCCCCGGGAGAGGCAGCTCTTGCAGCGCACAGGGGGCTTTTGTTCCATTAAGTTTTATTGGGAGAGGCACATCCCCCGCTGCTTTAGACCGCCTCTCCCGCGGGCACAAAGCCAGCTGTGTGTGCTCCTGCAGCCGCCTCTTTCGCAAATAACTTGGGAAAGAAAAGAGGCAAGGTTGATATGGCTGCATCCAGTATGCAAGTGAGAGCCCAAGACCCTTGGCTTGCTCCTGGGGGTCTAGGAGAGTGGGGAGTAAGTAATGAAGGGCCCGGGGTCTGAGCTTCTGGAACCCCATTAATGAGAAGCACAGGCCCTTCAGATCCTGGCTGGGGGTGGGTAGGAGTGCGTGGACTGACATCATGAAGGTGAGCTTGGTGTGACGGCCTCTCGTTCTTCTTGAGCCTGACGCTTTGGCACTCGTGTTTTAGTAGGCTGAGCATCACCAAAGAACGGGGGAAGACTGAGGTGAACGTTCTCTTTTCTTACTGGGTCACCGGGGGCGTCCCGTGTGCAGGAGGGTTCACCATTTTCTGGTGGTGGTGGGGAAGGGGGCATTGGCACAGGACTCCGATGCCCGGCCAATCTCTATGTGAAAGAAGAACTCAGTCACAGACTGCTGCCCTCCTCATTCCTTCCCAACTAGTCTTAATAAGGCCAAGGATTTGGTCAAGCTCTCTCAGAGCCCGCTTGTCCCTTCTTGCAGCACTGTCCCCTGGCAGGTGACCAGCTCCTGGCAGCAAGGACCGAGTTTCTGGCTGTGGCTCCCCAGTGCCTAGCATGATGCCTGGCATGGAAGAGAGCTCCCTCCATGTTTTCAAGTGCCCCAGTCCACCCTCCAACCCTCGGCCCTCACTTCCTATTTCCTGCTCCTTTTCCGTTGCTCACCCTGCTGCAGCCACCATGTTCTCCTGCTTGTGCTTGTGGGTGTTTGAACCCATGGTCCAGCCCGAGGGCCTTTGCACTGGCCGTTTCCTATGCTTGGAATGCTCTTCCCCCACAGCTGTACGGCTGACCCCTCACCTCTGCCCACATCTTACTTCTCAACCAGGCTGCCCCCTTGAAACAGCAAATTGACCCTCACCCTGCACTCACGTCGACACCATGTCCTTCACTTGCCTTTTCTTCCACAGCATTTATTAGCTTCTAGCATTCTGTGCAACTTATTTTTTATTAGTTTTTCTGTTTGTTTATACCACCACCACCCCTGCCACCATTTTAAAAATAGGCCTTTTGAGGGCAGGGCTCCTGGTATATTTTGTTCACCGATGCATCCCAAAGGTACATAGAAGGTTCAAATAAGCATTTATTGCCATTTGTTGGAACTGATGGATAGTCTTTTACAAAGAAATCACTGGAGATATCTCACATTTTTGGTGAAATTAAGCAGAGGGAACTTCTGGTCAAGTTAGCATTGAAATGAAAGTAGGCTGGTCTTTGAGCATTTCCTGAGACTCCTGCGGTGGATGTGTTAACACAGAGATGGGGCGCTGTGGGAACAACAGTCCTCATAGGTCACAGTAAGGCTTTGGTGCCTGACCGTTGTACAGTGCTCTACAGATGTCACAGGGCTTGTATTTGAGTGTCACAATGATGCATTGAGAAGGGCAAGGCAAAGAGTATTACTCTCAGTTTGCACTTGAGTAAAAAACAGCCTCAGAAAGCTGAAGTGATGCGCTACAGGTCACACAGCTAGTGAACAGCGGAG
The DNA here is from genome assembly GCF_003031525.2 of Neophocaena asiaeorientalis asiaeorientalis. Classification (NCBI taxonomy): domain Eukaryota; kingdom Metazoa; phylum Chordata; class Mammalia; order Artiodactyla; family Phocoenidae; genus Neophocaena; species Neophocaena asiaeorientalis. Next base: position 4,437,113 of record NW_020175039.1, on the reverse strand, counting down.
GTGGAGCTCCAAGCTGGGTATTCTGATCGCTAGCCTCTTCTGTTTTTTTTTTACAAGGACTGACTTCCACATACAGCCTGTTCTTGGGAGCCACTTGGGAGGTTCCAGCCAGAGTGGCTGGAGTGAGGAGCAGAGGCTGGGAGCATAAGATTGACCTTGGACCATGGGTTCACCCAAGGCCAGGCTATCAGCTGTCAATAGCTGTCAATATCTAGATGCAGGATTTCAGAACGCAGCAGTGTGGAGTTGTCTATAGAGGTTCTGTTAGTTTTTAAATTGTTTAAACAGCATAATTCATGCTGGGAGTGTTGACTGAAGCATCATTGTGGAGGGTGGGCAATATTCCCTTCAGTCGGCCTGGTTTTTCTGGGACCTTCTGTGGGCAGACCATTCTTTGAATGATTTTAAGTGGGGGAAATTTGGGGGACATTTGGGAATGTATGGAAGCATTTTTGATTGTCACACCTATGCAAGGGTGTCACTGGCATCTTGTGGGTAGAGATCAGGGATGCTGTTAAACACCCCACAATGCACAAGGCAGCCCCACAACAGAGAATTATCCAGCCGTCAATATCAACGGTGCCAAGGTTGAGAAATTTTGCTTTAGAGTGAGGTGGGAATGACTGTCCCTAGTCCCCATGTTGCCCTTGTTTTCCTGACTCTGTAATCCTTTTCCCCCAGAAGGAGTGAGGTGCGGTCTAGAAATCTCTCTTCAGAATGACTCCTCCTTGACTACGTGAAGTAAGTCAGAGAGACAAATACCATATGATATCACTTATATGTGGAATTTAAAAAATGACACAAATGAACTTACTTACAAAACAGAAACAAACTCATAGACCAAGGAAACAAACTTATGGTTCCCAAAGGGGAAAGGTGGTGGGGGAGAGATAAATTAGGAGTTTGGGATGAGCAGATACAAACTACTATATATAAAATAGATAAGCAACAAGGTCCTACTGTAGAGCACAGGGAATTATATTCAATATCCTGTAATAAACCATAATGGAAAAGAATATGTATATATAAAACTGAATCACGTTGCTGTACAGCAGAAATTAACAAAACATTGTAAATCAACTACAATTTAAAAAAAAGATTCCTCCTTGGGAATTAATTGGCAGAGGGAACAAGGAGTTACAACCTCCCACGGCCTCCAGCTTGCCATCTGCTGCGGCATCCATCACGTTCTGCATGCTGGAAGGCGAGGAGCTACCATGTTGGACCGTTGGTGTGGGTCTGTAGTCTTCACACGCACTCCCGGAACCAGGATGAGCCAGTGAACAACTGGGTGGGAGGGTAAGTGCTCTGTGTTGTCAGTTGTCTAGAAGCTCAGGGCATTGCATAACCCAGATGAATTCGCATGCTTAATCTGGGGCTCTGACAGTTTTCTGGTATTGCTAGAATGCCTGGGGACATTTGTTCTAACTCGTCCAATTGGTATTGAAATACTTTCCAACTGAAGGATAACACTGTCAACTACTACTCTGGAAATTAGCATAAGCCAGCCAATGTTTATTTCCCTTACCAATAAAGTCAAGTTACAATCTCTCTCCTTTACACAGTGCTTTCCATTTCTTGGAGAACAATATTGGGTAACGGATTGTTACATACACACACATATTCACATATATAATTTTTAATAGAACATTATGGCTGAAAAAGAAAAAACAACTTTAAAAATTACTTATTCCAACACTATTACTTAACAGATGACAAAACAGAGACCCTTCTAATGTAAATTATTTTCTGAGACTCCTGAATTAATTAGTAGCAGACCAGGACTGGAACCATGGTCTAGCAAATTCCTAGCTGTGCACTATCTCTGCTAGTTGTTGAAGATTAAATAGACTACTAGAGTTACTAGGAAAGACGTACCCCTTGTTTGGATGAAACTCATTTTGCAGACTCAGTTTACGGATCTGAGCCAGCCGAGCATCATTCATATCACAGAGACATGAGGCTCGGCCACTCCTCTTGCTTGAGGATGCCATGTCTTTGACTTAAGGACTCGAGGCTCTCTGCTCTCCTCTTAGATTTAGGGAACCTGCTCTTTAGTTTCCTTTGCAGGCTCTTCTCCCTTTGGCAGTCCTTAAGTCCTGGAGTTCCTTGGGTTGGTTTGGATGTCCTCCCCTTTGCAGTTTACATGTTCACTGTAGATGATGTCAGCCCTTCCTTGCTATCAGTTGCTGCCTAGTCCATTTCTCTTTGATGTTGTGTGATCATTCTATCTGCAGCCCAAGGTGTGTGTGTGGGGTGAGTCCAGGCTCTGTTGGGAAAGGCAAGAATGTTTAGGAAAGGCAGGGATGGGACTTTCTGGGTTGGATGTCTCATTGGGTGAGGGTCTGATCTCCCTCACCGGACCCTAAGCTCCACCAGACTCTTCATTTCCCCAGAGTCTAGCACAGTGCCAGCCACTTTATACATACTTAATAAATGATTGAGTGAATGCAGAAGAATTCAGAGTTGCTGAATGATGGGAAGAGCTTCCAGTACTAGTAGACTAGAAATGTGCTTACCTTTTCTAATTATTTACCACCCAGGGAAGGAGCTCTCAGTCTTGGTTATATATCAGAAAAATCTAGAGGAATTTTTTTTTGCAGCTGAAGATACTATCTTAGTCTGGTTGGGCTGCTGTAACAAAAATTCCATAAACTGAGTGGCTTATAAAGAACGGAAATTTATTCCTCACAGTACTGAAGGCTGGGAAATCCAAGATCAAGGTGCTGGCAGACTCAATGTCTGGTGAGGGCCCACCTCCCTGTTCACAGATGGCCATGTTTTCACTGTATCCTCACATGGTGGAAGGGATGAGGAGGTTCTCTGAGGTCTCTTTTATAAGGGCACTAATACCATTCATGAAGGCTCCATCTTCATGACCTAATAACCTCCCAAAGGCCCCGTCTCCAGATACCATCACATTGGGGGTTAGGTTTCAACATAAGAATTTTCAAAGAACACAAACATTCAGTCTATAGCAGATGCCAAGGCCTCACTTCAGACCTCCTGAATCAGAATCTTGGGATGTGGAGTCTGGACATTTGTGGTTGTAGAAAGGTCTGCTGATGATTTTGTTGTCTGTTTGGGTCAAGAACCAACAACTCACAAATTATATACTGGGTGATTTGTTTTTCTGTGAGAACACATCTTTCGTATTCGGTAGGAAAATAGGAGGCTCTTTGTGGTCATTATTCCTGCAACACATCTGTGGTAGGATCTGCTTTATGACCAAGTGTAATCATCCTTTACCCAAGTGATATAAACTCTTGCTATCCTTGTAAGTATGTGTCTGAGTGTTGCATTTTTGCTGATCCACTCATGTATGGGAGTCTTGAATATACAACTTATTCATTATTAAAAGTAAAAGATTAATTTATTTCACATATGTTAAATATCTCTTCCCTCACAGAAATTACATTCCTTGAGGGAGACAGTCAATAAACAGGATAATAAAATAAGGTATATAAAATATGGTTAGATGGTGATAAGGGCTGTATTAGCTATCTATTGCTGTGTAACAAATTACCCCAACACTTAGAGGCTTAAAACAACAAAACTTATGTTCTCAAAGCTTTTGTGGGTCAGGAACTTGGGAGCAGCTTTGCTGGGTGTTTCTGGCCAAAGGTTTTTCATGAGATTACAGTCAAGATGTTGGCCAGTGCTGTAGTAAGTTGAAGGCTTGACTGAGGCTGAAGGACCCACTTCCATGATGGTTCAGTCCTAAGGCTGTTGGCAGGAGGTCTTAGTTCCCTTCCATGTGGGCCTCTCCACAGAGGTGCTTGAGTGTCCTGTCAACGTGGCAGCTGACTTCCAAACCCAGGGCAAGTGAACTGAGTGTGCGAGAGAGGGTGTGTAGGGAGAAAGCCACAAACCTGGTCTTAGAAACAGCATCCTGTCACTTCCTCCACATCCTATTTGTCAAAAGTGTCACTAAGAAATGCCCAGACTCAAGAATTAGCCTCCACCTTTTGAAGGGACGCATATCAAAGAATTTGTGGATATATCTTAAAATCCCCACAAAGTCTAAGGGAAAAAAATAAAGCAGAGAAGGAAGATATGGAGTGCTGGTGGAGGGAGTTGTCATTTTAGGTGGGATGACTAGGGAAGGGCTCACTGAGAAGGGGAGACTTGAGTCAACGTCTGGAGGAGGCCGAGGGCTTGGAGCAGAGTGTGCAGGAGAGGGAATCGCAGGAGCCAAAGCCAGGGAGGTAATGGGGTGTAGTGGGGCAGATGGGGCAGGGCTTTTAGACAAAGTTAAGGCCTTGGCTTTCACTTTGAGTGAAATGAGGAGTTAATGGAAGCCTTTGAGGGTGATGATTTTTCTGTTCTATGGAGGATATTGGTGTAGCTGCTCTTGCAGTGATCTGGATGAGAGAGGATGCTGGCTTGGCCTGGAAGGGGCTTGTGTGTGAGGAAGACTAGCAGAAGATGTGGTGAGGAGTGGCTGCATTCTGGACATATTCTGCAGGTAGTGCTTCCAGATTTGCTGATAGATTGGCTGTGGGGTGTGAGTGAAATAAAAAAATTAAGGCTCACTGCAAGGGTTTTGGCTGATGTAGCTGAAAGAATGGAGTTGGCTGATGTGAAGATGTTAAGGAATTAACGTGTGTCTTGACAAGCTTGATGCACTAAACTGACTCAAACTTCTTTAATGAAGATGGACATTTTTCCTTTAGCATTTTAACACCAGCACAAAGACTCAAGAGCAAACAATGGTCATTGGGTCTATTTTTCAAACTAATATCCAAAGAGTTTAGAAAAGAATATAGACTTGGTTTTTTTTTTTGTTTGTTTTTTTCTGTACACGGGCCTTTCATTGTTGTGGCCCCTCCCGTTGCGGAGCACAGGCTCCGGACGCGCAGGCTCAGCGGCCATGGCTCACGGGCCTAGCCGCTCTGCGGCATGTGGGATCTTCCCGGACCGGGGCACGAACCCATGTCCCCTGCATCGGCAGGCAGACTCTCAACCACTGCGCCACCAGGGAAGCCCCTAGACTTGGTTTTTATTAACCTTCATTATTGGTAATCCAAAAGAATAGAGAAGATGGTTATTAACAGTGTCTACAAATGCTCAAAGTCCCTGACGTTGGTAAGTGTAACTTCAGTGATGGACTAAAAGAAGAAGTCATCAGGGTAGATGAGAGAAAGAAGCTAACACAAGAGACTGCTCCATATGCAGCACCAACCAGAAAAGTCTTACTCATTCAGTTAAACATTCTCACTTTAACTATTTGAAAATTCATTTACTCATCCTACGAACGAATATTTGTGGATTGTCTAGGATGCATTAGGTGCTGTTCAAGGTTCTGACCTAAGGCAGAAGTATTAGGTTGAACCATTGGAAGTTGCCGATATTTGACCATTTTTGGTCTACCAAAATAACAATTTCATATTGTTCCAGATAATGTTTTCTGAAAAATTTTTGATATACAGGCTGATTGCTGGAATCAACATGTCACTCTGCCATGTATGTGTATGTTGACATTCAATATTGTAATGTCCATTTCTTTTGCACTCTCCTTACACCACCTAATAATGTTTCCCTTTGTTAATAACTTAGTTGTCCTCGTTTCTTTTTACACCTGTCACACCTGCCTGTTGTAATTTAAACTTCACTCCCTCTTTTCCTGTCCTCTGTGTAAATGGGGCACAGCTGTTTCCTGTCACCTGTGTGTCCGGTGTCCTTTCATGTACTTGAACCTATCTGTAAGGCCATATTATGAGCTATTACCAGGCCTGAGGATGTACTTTATAACTAAGCACATCACATCTCAACCATTTTTGGCATCTGTTTAGAGTGTTAAAGACCGGTCTCAGCCAGTTATAGCCTGACTCTGAGCCCCAGCTGTGTGGGTCTTGCACGGTGACGCTGTCTTGCATGTGACATTTGTGACAGGCTTAAGCTGCCAGTGATAGTGTCCCAGCCTTGAGGGTTGGTTAAGCCATGGCTAGTTTATGGTGATGATCATCCACTGATAATATTCATTTCTTATCAGAGCTGAATGTCTGTGAACCAAACCAGAACTGTCACTGGGTACACAGGCAGTTTTAGTTAAGATTGCAATGAGAAGTGGTTGTGCTCTTCAGTTCCCTTGGGTTCACCTGCATTTTTTATTCCAATACAACATACGCTCAGCTCTACACATTGCAGAAGTCCATCTTATCACTCTATTGGGAAGGTCCTCTTTTCCTATTATGTGGCTTCGCTGGTGCTTTCTAAAACTTCATTTTGCATCGTCTCTTACTAGAAAACAACATTCTCCCTGCGTTAAGTAATACAATTACATTGAAATAGCTGCAGGATGTGTCCACACTGGGACAGGATGATTGTACTATGTGAAACGGGGAGGCCATTATTTTTGCCTGTCTTCCTTAATTATTATTACGCACAGCACGACTTGAGTCCTATCCATACCCAGTTTATTGGAGAGTAACCCCATGAGGTGGAAAGAATGTCTGTAGATATTGAGAAAAGGGATTTTTTTTGTGGTCCATAAACTGCTGGATGAATGGAGAGAGCATTACCCAGCACCTGCATTCTGAGACTCATCTGATTTCCCTGAAACTCATTATACTGTTTTTCTCCCTACCATTTTTTTTTTTTATCACATTTGGCTACAAGCACGGTGGCTGTCATTACTACGTCTATTGTTTGATTGCATCCGCTGCCTTTAAAAATCCAGGTCTGAGAGCCCAGCTTTGACTTCAGATGGAATTGGTGCAGAGGGATGGAGAGTGGAGACAAGCAGAGCCTTGCCAGGCACGGAATAATGACTCCATTCCAATCACATTTCCCTTTAATGAGGGTCCTGATGCAGCTCTCTTCCCTCCGCGAGTGCCATGCTGCATCCGGTGTAATGGCTGCACTTGATGGATAATTTATGCTAACAAAACACAAACAAGAAGTCATTAAGCCACCCAACGAGGGTCCTTGACTTTGCAAAACCAAACAGTTATTCTGATCCTGATGAGTTTAATTTTACTTTTGGTTGAGTACCGATGAATACATTATATTTAAAATAAATATTATATTATCAGTATTCATGATCAAACTAAATGTCATCTGGTGTTTCATATTCTTTTTTTAAAGAGTGATATACAGAGCTTGACTTTCATCAAGTCACAAAGTGTTCCTTTAATCCTATCTCAAGTCTGTTTTTAATGGACTCCAACAGAGCTAGAGGTAAAAAGGAGGGGAATCTATTATTTGGGTATGTGTAAATTCTTTTACTTCTCATTTAAATAGTTCTTGTTTTGTATTTGCAGCTCTGGAATGTATGTAAATGTGAATTTGAGAATTTCACACAAAGAAATGGTAAACCACTGGACAACATAAAGGAAATTGGTATTGAATATGATTTGGCTACCTAGTGATTAAAATCCGCTTATAAGGAAATTAAAATTAAAAATATAAGGCTTTAGCATGCATCATGCCTTTGTTGTAACTCAAGGGCCACGTAGGTGTACAATATTTGGATGTCAGTTTACATAATGTATTGTGTTCTCGGTGCTTTCCAGATGCCCAGCAGTTTATTTTAGTAATTTTAATTTTATTAGAGCAGTGTCCTGTGACTTGGTTGCTGCATGGTGTTTCTGGGAGCACTCACATGAAGATCATTAAAGCTTAAATGGTCCTGGCAGGTAATCTCACCATCTTTTCATTGTGTAGATTGTGTAAAGGAAAAGAAGTACTGTTATTCCAGGAACAAGTGACAATGCTGCACCAGATCCCTCCCCTATGGAGGGGCAGAAAGGGAGGCTGTAAATCTTGGAGTGGAATCCTGCAGGCTTTATTAACTGTGGGGGAACCTGGGAGAATATTCACCTCCCAGGAGCAGGTGCAACATGGCACCCCCCCTCAGGGCCCTTCAGCCGCAGTTAACCCCAAAGGGGACGGAGCCCCCAGCACCTGTGACGGGCAGGGCTCCCAGACCCACAGCTGGGGCTGCTGTCTATGACAGCCACTTGCTCTGCCATTTCAGAGTAACATGGGAAACAAGAGGATCTTGCAGCTTGGGGGCCCCCAGCTTCAGGGAAGGGGTTCTCCAGGGGAGTTCAGTGTGAGGCCAAAATGAGACAGAATTGGGGAGAATTGCAGTGGAGAAGGGAAACAAGCTTTTCCCCAGGGAAGGGGAAAAGAGAAAAGAGTACTAGAAACACATAATCCAGAGATGGAACAGATCCCAAGGAATCCAAGTTCTAGGCAGTGGAGAGCCCTTCCTGTGGATGGTCAGACAGAGCAAAACACCCTTGGCAGCTATTATAGATGACATGTGTCATTAAAAGCTATCACTAGCCCACCTGGGAAGGAGTACTGATTGACACATCTTGAATTTCTTGTTGACGTCAAGGATTTCCTTGTCCAGGAACTCTTAATTCTCAAATATCTTGGAGACTCTACCCAAAATGCAATGTTCAAGTTCTATCTCTATCTCTGCTTCTATGGGTCTAGTGTAGGGTCTTGAGTTTAGATCTTTAACAATAGTCTCAGAGTGGTTCTGATGTAGATAGCCAGTACCATGGTTTGGGAGTCATTGTCTTAGACTCTGAGGTCAGGGATCCTGAAGCTACAGAACTATCTCCAGTCTATAACTTTGAAGTCCTTTTCACTTAACTTACAGACCTCTGAGGAGAGCTAATTTTCCTGGGCCTCCCTCCTTGGTAATTTGTTTTTCCTCTCAAGGTCTTAAACCTTCACGTAAGAGTTGGAGTGATCTGCATAGGAGATTACTTTTATCTTGGCTTCAGTGCAAACTTCCATCAAGACTTCTATATACTAATCTCTGCCCCTTGTCTATGAGTCTAAAGTCAAGAGACTCAGGTATGAAGAAAAGATCTTTTCCCACTCCGTTTGGGAGAGGAGAGAGATTTTTGTATATTAATAGGAGTAAGTTAATGGATTAAGTAGAAAAAATTAGGCATATCCTTGGGTTATGGATGTAGCCTTTTAGTTTTACCTTATGTCCCGAAATCATATCTATGTGTATCTCTTACGTATCTACGTATTATTTCGTCTGTGCTTGTCATTGTTTACAATTCTGCAACTAGGTTTCTCAGGCTGTCTTGCTGACTGGATTCTGAGTAGGTTTGGTCAGTGGAAACACTTGCAGAGGACTAGAGGTGGGGGGATGGGAAGCCAGGGTATTTCTCCCTCTCTGTGCTTTCATGCTTCATCACTGGTTGCATTTCTTCCATGGTTGTAGCTCCCCACAGTTTCCTCCATAGTTCTTTACAGCTCTTGCCAGGTAGCCTCAGAAATGGTTCTGGGGACGTTACCTCCTCCCTGTGTTCTTTCAGTTCAAGGATGATAGCAACTTTCTGTTGTTACTAATCCCTGGGTTGCTTCATCTGTTTTGCTTCTTAGCCCTTTAGTTATCTGTGTAACTAATTCCCTGATTAAATTTACTCTGTTTAAAATACCTAGAGAAGAGAGGTTCCTACTTCCTGGCTGGATCCTAAATGATTCATTGACCAAAGATAGACACCCCCTTGCATAGAGCTTGCTAGAATTTAAGGAAGATGGTGTGGTGTAGTCTAATGGATCTAGACTCAGAATACTGGGGGTTCAAGTTTTGACCGTAGGCAAGTAATTTCATCTATTTGAACCTTTGTTTCTTTGGCTGTGAAATCCTAATGGGTGGACTCCAAACGTCTCTTTTGTCCTTACAATGACTCTCCCACAGAGGGAATAGGATTTAGACTTTAATAGGCTTATTGGGAGCCGTAGAAATATCATGTATGATCTGCCTCATGTTATAACTTATTATAATTACTCATTATAAATGCTCACTATATATAAATACTCATTATAAGTATAAGCACTCTTTCATGCTGAGCCCAGGCATAGCTTTGCCGATGCTTTTCAACATAATGGTCCTGGCAGAGGATAAGATTTGGCAAGCAAGTTGAAACCCATTTTCCACCCATGATTCCAAGTCTTTACTTTTTTTTAGAGTCAGAGACTGAGGTGAAGAGAGGCTAAATGCATGTCAGATGCAAGGGAAAATGCATTTTTACTTTAAAATTATCTTGACATGTTTTCATAG
>NW_020175039.1:4372091-4426946 GCF_003031525.2 Neophocaena asiaeorientalis asiaeorientalis | reverse complement strand
TATATATATATATATATATATACACACACACACATGTATTTATGTATAGACACACATGTATTTTAAATATACAGTGTATATGTATGGGTATATGTGTATTTAACATCATAGAATTTGTTTGAATGGGGAAGGCAGCTGGGAGACCACCTAATCCAACACATATTTTATGGATGAGGAATATGAAACTCACTCTCTGGAAGCAGAGACATGAATATAAGTTCTTTGGGGAAACTGAAGGAAAACAATTAAAATGGGAGGTATATGTTTTCATTTTCAGCAGTCAGTAGATCCTTCTTTGGTTGGCGAGCGGCCCCCCTCCACTGTTAGATGTGCTACAATTTTTGTACCTTTATTTTGAGGATTAGCACACATATCAACTTTGTATTTTTCACTTTCAGAATTTAGGGAATGGAAAAGTTCATCTACCAATTATCACAGAAAATAGAGGGAATGAGAAACCCACAAATGGCTTTCAATTTCTCATAAATTTGCCATATCTCAAGTCTGGTGAAGTCAGCTTGTGTTAAGTTCCATCGAAGTTCTATCCTTGTTGTCCAACAGAGGGGTTTGGTTAAAAAACAAAAGGTGGCAGACAAAAATAGAAAACTTCTGGGATTTTTTTAGCAGCTCATTTTTGGCAGAGATGAGATTGCAGAATATACGAGCCTCTGTTTTATTTTCTATAATCTGCCTACTTGCTGATATTTTAATCGTAAATGGTATAACAGTGATTGCCAGAGATTCCCCATTCATTGTAAAAATGAAAGTGCTTGAAATAAGGAGCAGAGCAGTTGATTTGGTTGGTTCCATTTTGTAGGGACAGTCCATTCCTGGTGTATGTGCTCCAGCTGTTGGTGGGCAATAAGGTAGAGCTCTCCAGAATCCCGAGGTCAAGATTTTTCCTTGCAGTTTTGTCCAGTTCATTATTTGTGTGCCGTAGGTTCTCTCGAATTCACCCTTCTCCTATATCAATTAAAACCTTTTACATTTTATTGTGATTGTCTTTATCTCGAAGCATTTTCATTTGAATGTTTATCATTCACAGTGAACAGCTCCTGAGCCATAGCCACCAGAGGGAGGGAGGTCGGAGAAACAGGACACCAATCTTACCAGCTGGGTTTACAGCTTCATTGTCTGATCTGATTTTATGAGAAGAAAGCACATGGGGGTGGAAGAGAGAAATTGCTGTGAGGTAAACGTGCCCTTTGAAATGCCACTCTTGGCTTCCTGGCAAGGTAGAAAGAAGAAAACCTATGGTGGATTTGTTAAAATACAGTGATGAAAAAGAAGCCAGGGCAGACTTTCTGGCAGGGAGCTGAATTTTCCCTTCTCACATAGAGGTCAACTTTCACAGAGGACGCATCTAACACAGGAGTGGCAAGGAGCATCACTGAGTATCTGCTCAGCCGAATAGAGAGTTTGGTAATTAGTGGTGCCACCTCAAAGAGGGTTAGCCAGACTGCAGGGGAAGCCGGAGAAGCTCAGGGGCTTCTGTAGGGTCTCATGGGCCAAGCGTCTTGATTCGTTATTAGCTCTACATCCTGAATATTAGGCCAAATTCAAGTGCCCAGCTGGCCCTCTGTTTATTGAGAATGGTCTCGACCACCAGCCAGCTCTGTACTCACCTGCTTAAGGAAGAAGGGTCCGTACCCTGTGGTTAAGGAAGATGCACTCTGGATTCAGGGTGCCTGTGTTCGAATGTTCCCTCTGTCGTCGACCAGCTCTATGAATTGAGCAGCTTTCTTCATTTCTTTAAACCTAGTTTTCCCATCTGTGAAATGGAGACAAAAATGGCACTTCAAGAAGATCATTTATCTACAGAGATTTGCACAGTGTTCGATGCATATTGAATACTCAGTAAATGTTGGCTTTTATTATTTTAAGAGAGATTTTGACATGGATTAATGGCATTATCTATGCACCAAAGATGTGACCAGGCAACTCGGACCATCCTTCAACTTCCAGGCCTGAGGGAGGTTATACCATGAAGACAGAGGGGAAATCTCTGGTGGGATGCCAGAGGTTTGCTTTTCCTTGATGTCCTGGCTCTCTTTGGAAACAGGAAGTGTGCATCCCCTATTCACAATGGTGAAAGGAGGTCTAGGGTCTTCTGCCTGAGAGACACCTTTCGCTCTGGAAGGCTGAGCAAGCCCAGGTATAAGGCGACACATAGAAATGCTTAGGGCTGGTTTTGACTGCATCTGAGGGGTGAAGGGGATGAATGGAACCCTGAAGTGTCTGTACCACCCTGTCTGTCTCAGCTGGGCATTGCAGGCAGGGAGTGAAGCAGGAGCCCAGTCAGGACTGATGTGAAGTCAATGGGAATATCACGTGTTTCTTCATTCATTCATTCATTTAATACATATTTACTGCACAAGTGATGTGCGTTGTGAAGTGTCACAGGAAGTGGGGTGTGCAGCTGTAAGCCTGACATTGACCTCCCAGCCTAATCATCTCCTCACAGGCCAGCCCTGTGTGATGGCTTGTCTGCAAGATAACTGCATCAGTGCCGTCCCTCCCTTTACTCAGGTGTCAATGCTTTCTCCAGTAGAATATGTGTTTTCAGGCAAACCCAAGTCTTTTCTGCAGTTGGGACTAGGTTTGTGAAGGTTTTTCTCTGGAACTCTTCTCTCTTCTCCAAGACCCACTTACTTCCAAAGAGCATCTGAAGTCTCCCTCCTCCATCCCATGTCACCTGATGTAAGTCCCCTTCTCCAGCCCATCCAGGGGAAGCCCTTTCCTTGGCTGAGCTCGCAAAGCACTTGGTTGCTGTCTCTGGTGGTGGTCTCTGGGCTGTGCATTGCGGACATCTGAGCACAGTCCTAGACCTGCTAGCAGACTAACCTCCCCGAGCATTGGGGGCTCTGTGCACAAGGAGAGGTGTGTCAACATCCCGGAGGTTGAACCACTTGAGTTCAGTTGAAGCTCAGACTATCTGTTGGTCAAGATGGGTCGAATCTCTCTTAACAGATATTTTCTCTTCTGCCACCTTCCATCTCCTCCCTCTCTGTCTCCAGGAGCCCAGCCCTCCATGCATACCTTGGGTTGCGTACACTTCTCTACCTGCCTTCTAAGGCAGTGAACCTGGCTCCTAAGCTTTCCTTTCTCCTTTGCTTCCCCCAAACTTACCTGTCCTGGGATTTTCCCCCTCATGGTCTTACTCCGTACAGGAACTAATCTTATAAACTAGTGTGAGTGGAGGCAAACATCAATAGAAACAGAACCATAAGGGATTTACCATTTGTTGGAGGGATGACTGACTGGTAATGGGCTTAGTGTTTTTGTTTTTCCCCCTGGCCTATCCCAGTTCAGGCTCTCACCATGCTCTCCCATCTATGTCACTATCCACCGGTCCCAGTGGGTTGTCTCCTTTTGCTGACTGTCTTGGCCCTGTAGTCCTACTCATTGCTTCCTGATGAGTTTCCACAGAAGGTTCTGGTCTTTTTTGCTCATCTGGAACCTGTATGACCCTCCACTGGCTATAGGTTGCGTTTCAAACTTTTCCATCTATTTCAAGTCCTTCATATTCAGACTCCAGCTACCCTTGCTTCCTCTGTCTCATGATGCGTTGTGCCTCTTGTGTAACCCCTTGGCTTTGGTCAGACTCACCCCCACAATCATGGGCTCCACCCCCGCGTCACCCCCGAATATGCTCAGGGGTTTCCTGTTTCCATGATTTGAGTCATGCTCCATTCTCTACCTGGCATGCCCCTCTGCTCCTCCCTGCTTGTCAAAAGCCATCCCATCCTTGGTGCAGAGCCCCTTGTCTACTTGAAGCAGTCCTGGATCATTCCCCCGGCAGCCATGTCTCTGGGCTTTGGATGGCTCTGGTCTTTCTCTGCACCGCTGTTTGGCAATTAATCACACATTGGCTTGTGGCATTTATTGTACAGCACTGAGCTGTTATTTGTCTCTTATACATTCTGTCATTTTCCTCTCATTTGTGTCTTATCTCTTCAAGTTCCCTGAGAGCACAGAGCATTATCTTCGGCATTCTTTTTTATCCTCCTCAGTGCCTCGCTTGCTTGTCATAGCTGCTCTGTAAATATTTCTGGAATATCAAGGTTTAACCTTCTTTAGGTGAGTTCTACCTTTCTTTTCTAACGGTGATATCTGAGACCTTAAGCCAGACAGTAACTATTGCGAGACTTTCTCTGACTAGTGAGGAGGTCGTGGGGGATATTTTTTGGCACCTGGGGACCTTTGGATGCCTTTTAAGTCATCCTGTAATAAGAATGACTGACTCATCCTGAGGGCCACCCATGCCAGGCTCTGTGCTAAGCCTCTAATACATTATTTTATTTAATCTGTACAGTAGTCCTATGGGTGTAATTATTCTTATGATTCCAGTTTCACATATTAAGAAACTGAGGAGCAGAGAAATAACTTTCCCAACTTTCAAAGGTTGTGTGTGTGCTGTGCCAAGATTTCGAGCCCTGTGGTCTGACTTCAGAGCACGCAGTTTAGCCACTGTTCATAGCACACTCTGGCTATATATGCAAAAACAAACAAACCAACCCCCACCCCAAAAACAGCCCTTATAGTTGTACATTGTTACCCCATTTACAAACTATCAATATTTTCATACGTAGAGTCTTATCTAATTGGCTCAATAGCCCTATGAAGAAATTGGGGCACTCCTATTTTATCCCGTTTTTATTATTTATGTTTTGGATCTCATCTTTGTAATCTCAGGCGTTTTATGCTGCTGATAATTCCTCTTATCTCTTGTAAGATCAACTTCGCTAGCTTGACTCTGGTCAGTACGTCATAGGCAGTTGTGTTGATTAGGAATGCATTTTGCTGTTAGTAACAAAAACTCACCTCACAGTGGCTTAAACTGATAGGGTTTATATTTCTCAATAAACAAGAATTTTGAAGGTAGGCAGCTGCTGCATTAGTTAGTGACTCAACAACATCTGGCCTGGCCTCTCATACTTGACACCTCATGTTGGCAAGATGGCTGCTGCAGTTCCAGCCATCCTATCCCTTCAAGACGGGGAGAAGAGGTATCACCTCCTCCCTCCCCTCCACAGCACTTCCATTTGTGTCTCATTGGCCAGAATGTATCCCCTGTTGGCTATTTGGAGCTGCAAAAATGTGGGGAAAGCAAATGTTCAGCTTGGAACATGGTGTCTCTGAAAATCAGGGTCATGTGCGCAAGGAGGAAGGGGGGATGGATAGTGCAGAAGCAGCTAACTTTCTGTCAAAGCACTTGTTGAATCTTAGGGGAATAATAAAATCAACGAATGAATGAATCAACTTAAGCTTATTTTTAAGTTATGTAAGTAATATGTTAATGCATTCTTATTGCTAAAAAATAATAATCTAGAGTGCCAAAGAACACAAGATAAAGAGAAAATTCCCCTCTTTAGTCCATCACAACCATGCTCCCCTCCCTGGAGATAAATACTGTTATCTGTATGATGAGCATCCCTTTAGGCAAATCTCTGAGCATGGAGAGGTATGTATATATACCAACACACACGCATTCATATATTTGCATTTATTTAGCCACACTGCGCGGCTTGTGGGATCTTAGGTCCCCGACCAGGCATGACCAGGGATCGAACCTGGGCCCTCGGCAGTGAGAGCATGGAGCCCTAACTGCTGGATCGCCAGGGAATTCCCTATTTGCATATATTTAGACATAAACTTGTGATGAGTTTATAGTTTACTTTTCTACATGGAATAAGATGCTTTTTCTATAACATGGGAATATCTTGTAGGTTTTGGTTCTGTGATTTGCTCTTTTTCTTTTTACAGTGTGTCTGTGTGTCTTGGAAATCTTTCTACTTCAGCACCAAGTCTCTCTCGTTCTTTATCCTGAATCCAGAGTACTCCCTATATTGGATATGCCATGGCTCACTTAATCTTCCCCTGCTTTTGAAGGCTTGGGTGTCTGACCTGGACTAATAACCCTGTTTTTGGATGAGAAGACTGCAGCTCGATAGAGATTCAGTGACTCTCATTGGTCACACACCCGCTCAGGTGGAGCAGTTCAGAGCCGGGTGTCGGGATTCTCCCACTGTGTCCATGTCCCCACAGCTGCCACGTGGCTGAGGAGGGCTGTGGCTGGAGCCGCTCTGCGGGGCTCCACGAGGAACCCGAAGTTGGCAGAAATGATCCCTCTGGAGATACTGATTGGTGTTAAGATCACACATCAAAAGGCTTCTAACCAGATAGCTGCCAGAGACATAAACTTAGTTTTATCCAAAAAACCTACTTCAGAAGTTCTGCTTCCTGAAATGACGTATTACAAGAATCCGTGATTTCTCAGAAGGAAGTGATTCCCATTCTGTTCCGGCGTCTGTTTCCTAGGTAAAAGGGTGACAACAAAGCTGAATTTCTTGAGCTTTCCGCCCTTCTGGAGATCACAGTGGGGACGATCATGCCACATTAGGGCCATTCTGGAGAATCATCAAAGTCTCTCTTCCCTCTTGTCTCGGGGAGTAGGGGTAGATTTGCAAAAGTGCTCGTATTTGAAAGTGTAACACATATGTTAACACGGGTAAGAGGCAATGTGATCACATAAGGCTTCTGGAAGTCTTCTAGATCATTTAAGCTTCTGGAAGATCAAATAAAAGCTGCTCCTATCTGTATTTTCTGGGGGTTGGCAGGGAAAGAGCCACTTTGTGGAAGTTTCCACTATATATCTGCTTAGAATGAATGCAGAAGTCTTGATGCCTTGCACAGAAAGGCTCTCTGATTGACCTTAGGAATGAAGTCAGACTTGGATGGCCGAAGCATGGTTTGTCAGCTGTTCCAGATATTAATCAAGGTCAAGGGAGGTGAGTGTCGCAAGGCAGGAGATTTTCTCTTGACCTCAGCTGATGCAGACAAACCAGAGGAGGAAGCTCCATTGCGGGAAAGGCAAAACATCACTTTCCCTTCTGTTTCTTTCAAAGGCAACGCTTATTTACATAGACTGAAATGTTAATTTTCTCAGAAATCAAAGCCACTGGCAAGACTGTTAAGTGAGATTCATGTGTGTATGATTAATATTGAATGCCCTCTTGCTCTAGTAGAACCTTACTTTTTTTTCAAAAAACATATGGAACGCATTCATGCTCGTATTACACGTATCTGTGTGTTCATATAGCTGTTCGACTCTGTGTTCAGTGAAATGTCATAATTTCTTTTACAACAGATTCGGAAGAGAAAATACTGCTTAGAGAAGAACCTTATAAATGGGAAAGGAAATAAAAGTGTGTGTGAGTGTGTGATCCTGTGTAGCAAAGAAGCAGTTTTTGTGTGGGATAGAAAATTTCCATAATAACTGGAAGGTAAGGAGCAAATTTTAGAAATGGGATTTGACCATTGATTATGTGATGTTCTCTGGATTTGGTCTGCCATTTGAAGTCCTGTCGATGAATGCTTGCTTTCGTATCAGCATTTAATAAGGGACTTTCATGTGTGCTTGGGAACTACTGTCCTTGTTAATTCATTGGTTTGCAGATGTAATCACAGTGAGTTTGGTTTGGGGAGGCACAAATAACAGTTCCTCTATTGCTCCCAGCAGAAAAAAAAAAAAAAAAAAGAGCCCTCTTAAGGATGATTCTCAATGGATAATTTTAGGAAATGGCATAAAAAGTACCAGAATTTTCAGAGATTTAATTATTTTCATGATAAATGCCCTTATATTGAAAATAAATAAAATCATACCTACTCTTAGGGAATTCTGTGGTTACAGAGAGTATGTGATTCAGGCAATGAAGCTTTCTTATTACCTCAATAAAGACATCTGATATTGGAATAATTCAGTGACCACTGGTAATGAACTGCCCTGGTAGTTCAGACAGTTTTAGCTGTACTGAGTCTGGGCTTTGACTGGCAGTGCTGGGCAGATGGGCAACTGGGGCCGTGAGAACAGGCAGTGTTCTGAGAAGTGAGAGCAGTCTTCCTCTTCCTCCTGGTCTTCATGTTGCCTAAATCAATGCCCACCAGTGGTTCTCACTTTTCTCGTCACTCCTTAATCTCTTTCGTTGATTCCTTCCCAGGTTTCTGACCTCTAAATATATTGGAGGCCCCCATGCATCGTTCCTGGACCATTTCCCTTTTCCACTCACATCCACTGCCTAGATGATCTTCTCCAGTCACATGGCTTTAATTCCATCTGTCTTCTGATGGCTTCCAAATACATCCTCCAGCTTGGACCTCTCCCTTGCACCGCACACTCACGTAGCCAACTGCCTACTTGATGACTCCAGCTGGTCCACTGAGCATCTCAAACTTGACATTTCTGTACCTGAGCTTCTCACAATGTCCTGTAACCAGCGCTGCTGGCAACTTCCTCATCTTGGTTAGCGCAACCGTATTCTTCTAAAATCTTGGCAGTATCCTCGACTCTCTTGTTCTTGCACACCTTTCATCCAGATCATCAACACATCCTGATGGCTCCTTCCCCTCAGCTGCCACCACATTTATCCCAACCATCATCACCTTTTGCCTCCTAACTGGCCTTCTCTCTACAGTCTGTTCTCAACTGGGCAGCCTGGATGATCCTGTTAAAACATGTCACTTGGTTTTCCACCTTATTCGGAGTAAAAGCCAAAGTCCTTATTGGACTACAGCTCAATGTGATCTTGCTGCACGTCACCTCTCAAACTTCATCTCCTACCACTGTCCTCCTTGCCATTCTCTTCACTCCGGCCACACTGATCTCCTTGGATTTCTAGAACATACCAGGCATGCTTTTGTTCCAGGGAATTTGGACTTAACGTACCCTCTTCCCAGAGTGCTCTGCCCTGAATAACCACGTGCCTTGAGGTCTTCTAGTCCCTTATCTAAAATTTTACCCCTCCTCTTATCAGACTGTCAGTTTGAATCTTTGCCCCTCCAGTTACTAGCTGTATGACCTTTGGCAATCAAGTAAGATGGCTTGATTTCCCCATCTCTCAAAAGGTGATAACAATAGCAGTGCAACCTAATGGTTGAACCATGAGATTTCCATGACTGTAGGTCAAAATGGTAGAGTATTGGTAAATTTCTTACGTTTCAACCTCATACCTACCTCATGAGGACCTGATAAGGATCAGATAAAGTAACGCATGTGAAGTGCATTGTGCAGGGCCTGGCCCGTTGTAAACCTTAAAAATTGTAGCCTATTAGTATTGCTAAACAAAGTCCCCAGTGGGCCACAGAAGGGCTTCCAAAATCTGGCCCCTGCAGTTTGTTTGCCCTCACATTCTTTTGTGCTTCATGCCTCACATATCATACTTTGACTGTGGAGAACTTATCAATACTTTGATTTCGTAAATCCAGCTGACTCTTTCATGGCCTTTTGGCTTTGATTGTACAGCCTCTCTTTCTGGGGTCTCTGTGTCCTCCCTTCTGGTCCTTAGGATCTAGCACATTCACCCCCTTCTCCTCCACCTCTGTGCAGGTGTCTCTGTTCCTTCCAGTTTCACCTTGCTCCTTGCTATTTCTGAGCTTTGAGCAAGCTCATTGCATGCATTACAATGATTGATTTACATGTCTGTCTCCTCTACTTGACCCTGCCTTCCTCAAACACAAGGATGGCATCTTATTCGTGTCTTCAGCATCTTACACAGTCGGACGCCTAATAGTTCCCAATAAATATTCGGTGAATGAATGAATGAATGGACAAGCTGAGAACATGGAGACCATGTTTTAAGACGGCTCTCACATACCAGAGGCCAAGGATAAGCTAACAGTTAAGAAGACATGTAAACATGAAGGCATGATGAAACAAACACATTTCAAAAATCAAGGTAAATAGGACTTAGGAATATAACAGGGCAGGGAGAGAGAGCAGAGTTGGGAAGCAGAGATACTGCAATGAAATTGATCTGAGAGGATGGATGCTTGCCTTTTGGCCCCTTTATGGTTCCTGATGGTGTGGCTGGCTTTTGTCCCATGGATGACTGTAGGAAGCAATTTCCTGCCAGAGGGTGAGCTGGAGGCCTGCGGGGCTGTGCCCTCATTCTGAATAGTGTGCCACAGAAGCCCTAGCATGGCATGCAGTTTCTTACAGCTGTCCTTTTAGAGGCCCCAGGCTACACTGGCTTAGGAACAGAACCTCAAATGATTTTTAATTCAATGAAACGATGGAGGAAAATTCCCCAGCACAACAGAACATTCTGGCCTGGCATCAATGCACTCAGATCTCCACACACACCTGGGTTTTCAGACAAATAGAGGCTGGTGGCTTCGGGCTGAAGGTGAGCAGAAGGGCCTGCTAGGGCTTGTTGGAATGATACAACCTGAGTCCTTTATTTGTGGGCCACTGACCTCCTATTTGGATATGAAAAGCGTTAGTTTGGAGATAAACCAGCTTGCATGATAGCTGCATTTTCCTCCAGGGCCTAGGAAAGAAGTGAAGTGATAATTATAGGGAACATAAAGTTAAACGATGCTAATATCCTGCTCAGTTAGATTCTTTACACTGCTAGGCTGTTTCATCACCATAGTGCGTAGGTTTAGATTAGACTGTGTTGTGCAGTGAGTACCCTACATACAAACCTTCAAGTTGTGAACTTCCAAAGATACGAACATGCGTTCGCACGTCCAGTCATGTAAGCTAGCTCACGTGTCTGGTGTACTTTTCAAGTACTGTACGGTAAGATTAAAAATGTTTTCTTTAATTTTTGTGTTTTTTTATGTATTATTTTTGTGAAAAGTATTATAAACCTATGACAGTACAGTACTATATAGCCGACTGTGTTAGTTGGATACCTAGGCTAACACTGTTGGACTTAGGAACAAATTGGATTTATGAACGCGCTCTCAGAATGGAACAGCGCCTTGCAAATGGATAGTATTCGCTGAATTATGCTACTAAAGCTAGGTCTTTCCAACTACACAACTGGCCAAGAGTGAGGAATTCAGCTGGTCCTATTTGCTGGGATTCATTTAGGATAACAAGACTGAAAGGGCAGGATCTCTTAGAATTTCGTTTTATAGCTTGTCTGTGGAAGGTGGGACCACCCAAGATTTTCCAGTCTGGTCTGATTTGGTGGCTCTTAAAATATGTGTTATCACTAGCAAGGGGATGAGAGTGACTTTGCAGCAAATTGGCAATTAAGGGAAGTGGTTAAGTGCATGGATTTTTGGAGCCAGATTCCTTGCCTTCACATCTTGTCTCTGATACATGGTAGGCAAGGAGTTCTCTTTTGAGCCTCTGTTCTTTGTTTGTTACAGCGAATAGCAGTGGTACCTGTTTTTCAAGAAAAAGGTTATTCTGATTCTTGTTCACATGGTAACATTTATTCAGGACTATCTCAAGAAGGGTCTGGCAATAGGGGAGAGAGATGGGGCTCAACTCTGAATATAAATCCCCAACAAAGGTAATGGGATTTATAGCCAAAGAGCAGAGTGAGGTGGTCAGTGGATGGAATATTACTAAGGGGACACTTCGAAAGTAGGGGGATTCTTGCTAAGCCAACTTAATAGGATTCTTGTTGAAGGCAAGCCAGGGTGATCAGATATCAAGGATGGGAGATGAGGAATTGGATCAGATATCAAGGGTGATCAGATACCAAGGGTGGGGAATCCTCTCTAAACTGACTTAGGAGGAGTCTTGCTAAAACTGGACTCTGCAAAGCTGGACAGGGGAGCTCAAGGGGTGGACACATGGTCGAGAAGAAGGCTGAGAGGAGCCTGAGTAAAGTTTGGTCAAGGGGAGAGTATTTGTAAATACGTCTTTGGACTAAATAGTTAACCTATGTGAAGTGTTTGGCACAGTACAGGGCGATGAGTAAATGTTAACTAATAAAACTGGGCTTGCTTTCTGTGAAACATAAAATGTGGACTGTTAGCATGAGACCCCTTTTGTCTAGGCACCTCTGAGGCCTCCAGCGGGTCAAGCTCTAAGAAGAAAATCCTAGTGTGGCTCCTGACTGGGAGCAATGAGCCAGGAATCAATGGTCTTTTGTCTGAGTCCAACCTCTAAGATGGCACGTGTTGAGCAGTTTGCTGTTGGAGAGTGGGGAGGGGACAGAGGGGGTGGCAGGACTTTTCCTTCTCTAGAGAGTCTGCTGGTCTTCGGGGGGATGTGCTTGACCTTTTTTGAGTACCCATGACAAAGATGTCCTTATATATACAGGACCTTACAACTTTCAAACAACCCTGTGTGATGAGCTTCCCAAAGTGACATTTGGCTCCCCCTTGCCCAGGGAGGAAGGGGACCTTCACCCCAAAAGAAAAGGGAAGGAAGTGAGTGCTCTAGGAGCCTGGGAGACACGGGGGCTGGGAATCCCTTTGAGGTTTAAGTCTGGGGTCCAGCCTTGCTGTGGAATCCCTAAACCCTGATTACCACAGGGGCTGTCCACTGAAAGGTCTGCCCATGCATCGTGTCTGCAGCTAAAGTCATTTCCCAGGGAAAAACAATGAAAAAAGTATACAGGGAGAAAAAAGTTGAGGCCCCCCATATCAGTGGTGATGTTCAACCCTTGGCTTCTGTTTTGACAGATGCCTGGGACTTTAGCTTGGTGTTTCTGAATCCAACTACCCTTTGGATGGGTTTTTCCATCGGGGTCCCAGGTATGCCTGGGGAACAGAGATGGGAAGAGGGGAGCTCACCCAGGGCCACCCTGTCACGGTCTAAAAGGGGTGGGAGTGAGGAGAAAGAGGACAATGTGCGGGGGGCCTGAGCTGGCATCTAGGGGAGGAGCTGCAGGTGGCAGAAGCCCGTCACGAGTGACCGGGAGAGGTCTCGTTAGTAACATTCAGTCCCATGAAAAAGAATCGAGGGTATCAGTAGGCTCACAAAATATTATTATTTATCGGAGTGACCTTTGTTTCTAAGTAACGGCATGATTTTCAGACTGTATTAAAAATTATAATTGGCATGAGCTTAAAATAATGTGCAACAGCATTGGAGACATTAAGCCACATGGCAGGGATTTAAATTAGCCAGAAAGATTCACGGTTGGGGGGGGAGTGGGGGGGTGGGGTGGGGGGGTGGGGTCAGCGCAATTGTCAGATAATGCTGAACCAAGTCAAGTTAATTTCTAATAATTTGTAGAAGGTAGGCCGCTGAGAACCACCAAGCCCTTGGAATCTGTAGGAACCGCAAAGGTTGAGTGTCAGGCTAGACGTATGGGGCCTCACCCATGCCAAAAAGCATTAAAACCAGTAGTTGGGATTCAAGGAATGAAATTTTCTAAATTCAGACTTAATCCCATTACAACTCTTATTTTCTTGACTTTGCTGAGCAGAAAATTCAGTAATAACGAAGGGCTAGAGAGTGTCTCCTACCCACAGGCTGCCGGCCTAAAGGCTGTCCCTGAATTTTAACCAGAGTTAGAACACATTCAAGTGTCAGCAACAGGTTAAGTGCTGAGCAGATCATCAAGGTAGGCGCAATTCCTTCTCAGCAGGCTGAAAATCTAAATAAGTGAGGTAGGCAGAACACCAGGTAAATTAAGATACATCTTATCCTTTCTCCCCACTGTGAAATGGAATCTTAATGTACAGAGGCCCTCACGGGGAGAGAAGGAAGCTCTGGCTGTGGAGCCGGAGCTGGGGGGTGTGCATGAGTAGCAGGAAGGGGGGCTGGATGCAGACACTGTGAGGTTATCACTGGCGTACCTACTGGTTAATCCTTGTGAACTCTTGAAACTAGGAGAGGCAAAACAGAGAGAATTTTGTGACTGGGGGCTCTTTGAGAGGTTTTAACGTCTTGTTTTGTAATATGTGGCCCATGGCAACTGGAGACTAGCATCTTTATGGGGTTAGTTTGTAACGGTGCTGGGGACAGAATAGGGGAGGTAAGCAGAGGCTAAAACTGGTCCATCACTGGACCATTCTACTTGCTCCTTCTGCCACCCAGGGATGAGCTCTGTGACTGAGGACTCAGAGGAAGAGCCACTTTTCTGTCTGGGGCACAAACGGCTAAGGCTCACGGATATCCGTCCTTTTCTTGGGCACACAGGGAGACCACATTTTCTAGCATCAGGAAGCAGCAGCTCACAGCGCTGAAGGGAGCTACACAATAGGCTGATGTTCTAGTGGTAGGATTTTGAGCAGCATTAAAGCCCAGGGGGAGAAATTATTATTAAAGACTGATAAGTACTGCTGATTTATGATTCTGTGACTTTCTCAAATAAGCCTGGCCCATCTCGCATCGAATTCATAAGCTCCGAGAAACTGGGTTTTTGGTTAGATACATCTGTGTTCGTGCTGCAGTCTGCCACTTAGTTAGCTATTTCATCTTGGGCAATTTACTTAAATTCTCTGGGCCTCAATGTCTTCCTGTATAACATAAAGGTAGTCACAGACTTGTCCCAGAGTTTGTTGTAGGATAGGAAGAGTATACAAGCATGCTGCTCAGCGCTTGGCATGGAGCTAGCGCTCAATGAATCTTTTTCTGTATAATTGTTATTATTCATAATGGGGATCCTTTGAGCGGACACTGAGATCAACAACCTCCTCGTTCTACAGGTGAGGATTTGATGACCAAACACCAGACCAGGGCTTGTTCTTTTGTGCTCCCTGGAAATTCTCAATCTTTACTGTTAGCTGAGGATGCCCAGATGACGCTTGAGAAGTGTCTGCAGGAGTACAGTTCTTTAGAGTCATGGTGATGAAGAAGAGACTGGTGTGTAGGACAGGGCTCCTGGGAGTGCAGCAGCCCCTACTAGGGACATGACCCAGCTCCTTGGAATAGCACTGACTTTGGAATCAGACAATGTGGTTCAAATCTTGGCTGTCACTTAGCAGCAGTGTGACCTTGTGAGCCAAAGTCTATATCTCTCTATAGAAGGATGTGAAGACTCTTTGTCACAGTATTCTTATGGAGACACATTATAAGACAAGCAAACCTGACTTTGAGCAATCCTGAGAATATCCAACATCTAATCTGATATCAATACAGGAATGAATGATTTTTTTCTTCTTATTTTTTCTTATATTGAGTGTTAGCTAGAGTCAAGGATTTCTAACATTTTGTTCTTCAGAATTTCTAAGGATTTAAGAAAATCTGCTTTAAGTCGATATACATATTTTCCAGGTTTATAATAATGTGTTCCTTATAGAACATTTGGAAAACAGAGAAACAGACAAGGAAGAAAATGGAAACAACAGCAACAAACTAATTCTACAACCCAGAAATAATACCCAGAGATGCTGACATTTCTGTGTCTTTCCTTCCAGCTTTTCTTTGTTTCAAGCATGTTTAGAATCATACTATCTGTGTAGTTCTTCTTCTTTTCTTTTTTAAATTTTGCTCTGCATTTTTATATGAGCATACTCTCTGTTGTCAGTATTCTTTGAGAACAAAAATGATTTTTAATGCTGTACAAATATTCTTTCGTTTGTAGAAACCATATATATTAAACTGTTCTCCAAATGTTGAGCAGGTAGATTGGTTTTTAATTACAAATATCACTTTGAAGATATCTTTCATTTGACCCTTTCCTTACCTTTCCCAACCTGCTTTCTGCTCTGGGAGGCTCAGATTTATGGTTAATCCAACTGTCCTTTTGTGTTCTGACTTCTGGTTGGTTTTGGCCAATATGGGACCCAGGTAACTGGATTATCTACTTCCCTAACTCACTCCCTGCTTGGATAGAAGGTCACAGCACCTCCCAAGCTGGGTTCACTCCAGGTTTTGCCTCTTCTCCAAGCCCCCTCACCCTAGGAATGTAACAACCCCACTGTTACTAGTTCTGTTTTTTTTTTTTTTTTTCCCCGGTACGCGGGCCTCTCACTGTTGTGGCCTCTCCCGTTGCGGAGCACAGGCTCCGGACACACAGGCTCAGTGGCCATGGCTCACAGGCCCAGCCGCTCCGCGGCATGTGGGATCTTCCCGGACCGGGGCACAAACCCGCGTCCCCTGCATTGGCAGGCGGACTCTCAACCACTGCGCCACCAGGGAAGCCCCACTAGTTCTGTTTTGAGTTTGCTATCTAATTCCTGATAGAACCCTGATTGATGTGACATTTTTATGTGTTGTAAACACAGTTGTATCTTGTAGCAATCATTGTATACGTCTGATCATTCTTTCTAGCAAATTTCTACAAGCCAGCTTAAAATTTCTGATCCTTAGTTTCCTCACTTGTGAAGTGTGATTAATAATAATAATACCCAAACTCACAAGGTTGTTGAGAGGATAAATGTGATGATGTATGAAAATTCTTTACAACCTATAAATTGCTTTAAACATATAAGACGCAGGTTATTATCACCACCTACTTAACCCTGAGGGAGCCCTGAAGGGCTTTGGTCTGGTTCCAGGCTTAGTTTTAGCAATATTCATCTTTGAAATGTTTCAAAAACCCAAAAGGAGCTGTGGCTAACAGGTTCCTTTGCTTTGTCACCATAAACTTCCCATTTTGGCTTCTCTACTCCAAGAAGTGACCTTAGGAACCGCTCTGTTTTGTCCACACACTTCCCAGCCCATTATTTCTGTGTGGAGTTTAACAAGGAGATGTAGGAGATGGACTACTTTGGGTGGCATATCCAGTGTGTGGTTTGAAGTACAGCTGACCCAGGAGAATTCGCTCACCTCCCCAAATGAGCAGTCTCTTTGGAGCTCCTGAGCTGATCTAGTTCACTGCATTCACCACGGATCTGTTTTTTAAAAAAATCCATTCAAGCACGTAAGGTAAAAATTGCCTTACTGGCTTTTTGTCTGAAATTTTGGCAGGGTCTAAACAGATTTCAGCGTTTATTGCCCTTTGAGTCATTTCCAGCTTTGTTCAGGAAAAATACAATTAATCTTGTAGCAGCCGCTATATCAATCCGTACGAGGGGTGAGTTGTTTCGGCTATCACGTGGAGTCTCTCACTTCTTTGGTTGTGTTCATCTTTTTTGGCTGAGGATATGTGTAATGCACACCAGGGGAAGCCTCTCGCTTCCACATGTGTACTTGTCTGCAAAGTCCCAAGACTTGTAACTGGTGGGGCCTTTGAACATCCAGCCGTGCTCCCTCAGCCCAGCTAACACATGTGGGAAAGCAGTGCAAGGGGCCCCCATGAGTGGATAAGGAGGGTATGTGTTCTGAGAGAATGGGAGCCAGGTCCAGTTGACTTGCATTCGTCCTGGACAGGATGCTTTTCGGCTCTTGGCTGGAGGAAAGGAGGAGAGCTGGCGTCCTAATATCTTGAGACAGTACCATTGGCTCCCTTCTTTGCATGATCTTTGCTCTCCTAGTGGTGTGCTCTAGCACGAAGCTTTATCAGGTCCAGGCTAGCCTAGTGCCCGTGGGCCACTGAACACATTTCCTTTCCTTCCAACAACTTTGCAGAACCTGGTATTGGCTTGACTGTGAACCTGGCCCCAGCTGGTGTAATTCCTTCACTTTGATTATCACCCATACTGATCCTGGGGCAGAGAATATGCCAGCTCTCTCCCTAATATGTGACCTTCAACAAGCTGCTTAACATCTCTGGGTCAGGGCTTCCTCATCTGTATAAGAAGCTGGCTAGATCACAATTTCTCCAACTTCTTACTGCAGAGACACCTCTGATTATTCCTCCCACCCATCGCCCTGCTCTCCTGCCAAACTGAATACTGTATTCCCCCTTATCCGTGGTTTCACTTTCTGCGGTTTCAGTTACCTGCGGTCAATTGTGGTCCGAAAATACTAAATGGAAAATTCCAGAAATAAACCGTTCATGTTTAAATTGTGCACCATTCTGAGTAGCTTGATGAAATCCCATGCCTTCCCTCCTTGTCCTGCTTGGGATGTGAATCATCCTTTTGTCCAGCACATTCTACCTCCCAGTCACTTAGTAGCTGTCTCAGTTATCAGATCGACTGTCTCGGTACCACAGTGCTGTGTTCAAGTCACCCTTAATTTACTTACTAATGTCTCCAAGCACAAGGGTAGTGATGCTGTAAATTTGGAGCTGCCAAAGAGAAGCCACAGTGTTTCCTTTTAGTGGAAAGATGACAGTTCTTGACTTAATAAAGAAAGAAAAAAATCATAGGCTGAGTTTGCTAAGATCTATGGTAAGAATGAATCTTCCCTCCGTGAAATTGTGAAGAAGGAGAAAGAAATTCGTGCTAGTTTTGCTGTTGCACCTCAACTGTAAAAGTAACGGCCGCAGCGCGTGATAAGTGCTTAGTTAAGATGGAAAAGGCATTAAGCTGGTACAATACAATATTTTGAGAGAGAGAGATGGATCAAATTCACGTAACTTCTATTACACTATATGGCTGTAATTGTTCTATTTCATTATTGTTGTTAATCTCTTACTGTGCCGAATCTGTAAATTAAACTTTATCATCGGCACGTATGTGTAGGAAAAACATATTTAGGGTTCAGTACTGTCTGAGGTTTCAGACATCCCCTGGGGGTCTTGGACTGTATCACCTGCAGCATATAAGTGATTGTGATTTTTTTGTTTCCCAATAAAAATCTAATTCCTCCCTTGTTAATTTTATTCACTGAAATGTCCATTTCTCCCTACCTCCTCGGCCACCACCATAGTCAAGCTACACGAGCTCCCTCAATAGCCTCCTACGTATCTCCTGGTCTCTACTTGCTCCCACCCTGCAGATGGAGTGCTCTTGTCAACTCCCCTCTCTGCTTGGCTTACGACCCTTTAATGCCTGCCCGTTGCTTATGTGATAAAGTCCAAAACATAAAATGGAGGACCCACAGGCATTGATCTGCCTCTTCAGTGTCACATCATGCCACCCAATCTTCCCTCATTCTCTGGGATGGCCACCTTGGCCTTACTCCAGTAGGACCTCCATACAAGCTGTTTCCTCTGCCTCGTCTTTGTATCTCGTGGGTCAGTTTTCCAGAGGGGGTCAGATTCCTGTGCTATGGGCTCTACAGCTGAGTTCACTTGCTTCATAGCATCATTTCAGGGGGTCATCGTGTTGGATCTTCCCACAGACCATGAGCTGCGCCTTGGCATAGCATCCCTTGTATTTAGCACCGGACCTGGCACACAGTAGGTACCTCCTAGACAAACAGTAAAGGAAGAAAGGGAAGAAAGGAGAGAGAGAGGGATGCCCAAGAGCTTGGTTCTTCTGAATAAAGGTCGAGTTTCCATTTGGACCTTTTAAATAGTGAACATAACACAAAATGCCCCATTTCCAGGGTATTTGTAGTCAGGTCGGAACCAGCCTTGGCCACTCTGTGGGTGTGGGCAGAGGAGGAGAGGCATCTTCACCTGCTTCCTCTGGTACCTTCCGTTTTATCCCTGCTGTGGGTGGAGGGAAGTGATGCTGGTGCCAGTGGCGGCCTCTAATCTGTCCCTCTGATTGACGGGCACTGGTAGGGCTCAGGCAGAGCAACCTATAGAGTAGAAATTGACACAGGAATCATTAGTTCTGGCAGCAGACGTGAACGAAGAAGATAACGGGTTTTCTTTTTTCCCTGCTGCAGAGGAGCGTAGACATCACCCATCCCAGCGCTTCCCCAGTCTCCCCGTCTGTCTGCCTCTCCTGGGAAGTGTGCTAAAGTACAGATTCACAGGTCCAGTGCACAAATTCTAATTCTGTAGGTGTATGGCAATTCTGATTCAGTAGGTCTACGGTGAGGGGTTAGAGCCCTGTTTTATTAACTAGGGATCCTCAGGAGTACAGGTGCTCAGCCAGCTTTGGGAAGCACTGACTTAGAGTCCAATCCCTTTATTTTGTTGCATCTTCATTACAACAGCTTTGAACCCTATCAACATGGAGCTACAAGTTTTTGTTTTGTTTTCTCTCATTAAGGAAGGTTACATCTTTTATTTTCATACCACATTTAGATTTTCAAAGTGTTCTCACTGCTCTTATCTCCTTTGATTCTCATGAAAGCCCTTTAAAGCCAGTGGCACTGGCACCATCACCCTTTGTAGCCGACATGGATACCAAGGGTCCAGGCTGCCGGAAGTGGCACCACTGGTTCTACAGTCTTGACCCTTGCATTCCTCTCTGCGAGATGCCCACGTGTAATTCTAGAATGCCACACACTTTATGTCCTATTTTGTGATATTTAATTTCTGTGTTAAACCTTTGCAGTTCACCTTAAAAGAAATGATTGATGGTCTTTCCTCATTTTTAAAAAGGGTGCTTTCCAAATGCATAAAGGTAAGACACTGTTAGGGCAGGTTTTATGGCAGGTGTTCTTGGCAGCAAACCCTTTCCTTTTTACGGCAGTCTGGAAATTGTCCTGGGTAATAACTTCCTTTTCTTTTAACAGGCATAAAGTAAAGAGGTTCTAGATAGTTGGATCATTATCAAGTGATTTTCCAAAGACAAAATCAAATGATTTCCCAACAATTGTCAACACCATTTAGGCAAAAACAAGAGTTGTCCACATCTGGAAATCGAATGCATAAATGTTTGAGCTTTCCCTTTTTATTGGGAATGGTATTTGGCTACTCAAACTGTGATTCCTTAAGTGGCAATTAGACTGGGGAGCTGGGAGAAAGAAGTTTGGGGAAAGGTATTCATGGGACTTCCCCAAATGGTAATATTTCTCTTGCGAACAGAGAAATGTACATTTGTTCTTCCTCTCCCCGAAGATTGAGAACAAAGCAACCTTCAGTATGGGCTGAAGAGGCAGAAAATTTTAGCTGTGAAAACTAACACTGGCAGAAATTGAAGGACTGAAAGCAAAGCAAGCTACTCGTGTTCATTAATTCACTGAAACAATATTTTGAACCTCAGTTATGTGATTATAAGCTTGGCTTTGTGCGAGGCACTGGAAATTCAGGTGGTCAAGAAGAAATTGTGGGGCTTCCCTGGTGGCGCAGTGGTTAAGAATCCGCCTGCCAATGCAGGGGACACGGGCTCGATCCCTGGTCCGGGAAGATCCCACATGCCGCGGTAGACAAAATCAAATGATTTCCCAACAATTGTCAACACCATTTAGGCAAAAACAAGAGTTGTCCACATCTGGAAATCGAATGCATAAATGTTTGAGCTTTCCCTTTTTATTGGGAATGGTATTTGGCTACTCAAACTGTGATTCCTTAAGTGGCAATTAGACTGGGGAGCTGGGAGAAAGAAGTTTGGGGAAAGGTATTCATGGGACTTCCCCAAATGGTAATATTTCTCTTGCGAACAGAGAAATGTACATTTGTTCTTCCTCTCCCCGAAGATTGAGAACAAAGCAACCTTCAGTATGGGCTGAAGAGGCAGAAAATTTTAGCTGTGAAAACTAACACTGGCAGAAATTGAAGGACTGAAAGCAAAGCAAGCTACTCGTGTTCATTAATTCACTGAAACAATATTTTGAACCTCAGTTATGTGATTATAAGCTTGGCTTTGTGCGAGGCACTGGAAATTCAGGTGGTCAAGAAGAAATTGTGGGGCTTCCCTGGTGGCGCAGTGGTTAAGAATCCGCCTGCCAATGCAGGGGACACGGGCTCGATCCCTGGTCCGGGAAGATCCCACATGCCGCGGAGCAACTAAGCCCGTGCGCCACAACTACCGAGCCTGCACTCCAGAGCCCGCGAGCCACAACTACTGAAGCCCGCGAGCCTAGAGCCCGTGCTTTGCAACAAGAGAAGCCACCGCAATGAGAAGCCCGCGCACCACAACGAAGAGTGGACACCGCTCACCGCAGCTAGAGAAAGCCCGGGCACAGCAACAAAGACCGAACGTAGCCAAAAATAAATAAATGTATTAAAAAATAAAAAATAAAATAGCAATGATGATCTTCATAATGATTTTTTTACATCGTACAATACTAGGTGTTTATCTAACATCATTCTCCTGTTAGGCTGTAATTCACAATTCTATTATTTTTAAAACATTTATTTATTTTTGGCTGCGTTGGGTCTTTATTGCTGTGTGCAGGCTTTCTCTAGTTGCGGCGAGCGGGGGCTACTCTTCATCGCGGTTCGCGGGCTTCTCATTGCAGTGGCTTCTCTTGTTGCGGAGCATGGGCTGTAGGCTCGCGGGCTTCGGTAGTTGTGGCTTGCGGGCTCTGGAGCGCAGGCTCGGTAGTTGTGGCGCACGGGCTTAGTTGCTCCGCGGCATGTGGGATCTTCCCGGACCAGGGATCGAGCCTGTGTCCCCTGCATTGGCAGGTGGATTCTTAACCACTGTGCCACCAGGGAAGCCCATCGTTGCTAATTTATTGAGTGCTTACTTTATGCCAGGCACTGCGCTTTATCAACATTAACTCACCCCTTACAACAGCCCTGAGTTGTAGACACAGTTATTGATTTCATTTGATCATTGAGGCAAGTGAGGCAGAGGGAGGCTAAGTGACTTTCTCAAGGTCACACAGACAGTCAGCAGTGGCATTGGGATTTACATCTGTCAGTCCAACTCCTATACCCCTGCTTTCATCAAGGTAGACCCTCCCTCAAAAATACTTAATGCCTGAATGAATGAATGCATGAATGAAGTAATTGCAAGTATGATGAGACTTTTCAAAGGGAAGCACAATATAGCAGAGGGATTTAAACTAGTCCATGTCTGAGGGTCTGAGAGCGGCATTTCAGCTGAGTCCTAGGATAAATCAAGTGGATGGACAGTGGACGGAAGTGGTAGGATGTGAAGGTCAGGAAGTCAGTGGAGATCTTGACACAGAAGAAACCTTAAAGACCATCAGGCACAGTCCTCTAATTTTTTTTTTTTTTTTTTTTTTTTTTTTTTTGCGGTACGCGGGCCTCTCACTGCTGTGGCCTCTCCCGTTGTGGAGCACAGGCTCCGGATGCGCAGGCTCAGCGGCCATGGCTCACGGGCCCAGCCGCTCCGCGGTATGTGGGATCCTCCTGGACCGGGGCACAAACCTGCGTCCCCTGCATCAGCAGGTGGACTCTCAACCACTGTGCCACCAGGGAAGCCCAGTCCTCTAATTTTGTAGACGAGAATAGGGAGGTACAGATTGGGAATGTAGAGAGCTGGAGGACTAATCAGATTTTCCTGGCTTCAGGAAACACACAGAAGTGGTTCACTCTAGTAAAAGAGATTTTTTAAAAGACCACTTGCTCTGTTACACCATTAGGCTGTAGCAGGGCTTCCTAACCTTTTTCCCATCATGACACGCATAGAAAATAGCATTTGGATGGTAAAAGTAGGTTAAATGGAGGCAGCTGCAAGAACTCTGGGTGCTTCAGGCCCCACCTGGACAGGTGAGCACATCTGTGACCATCCAGCACTTAGCTTCTGGGAGAAGACCTGGCTCCAAGACCCACCATGGAGGTGTGTGAATGGCTCATCCTGGAACTACCCATTCCATGCTTTCCTCTCAAACTGTGTTGTCCCCTCCCTCCCAGTCCCATCCCTTGTGCCTTCAGTGTAACAAGTCTACACAGGTTCAACTTCACAGATGCCTCAAAGTCTGGAGTCCATACTTGGAAGTCCCCTCTCCCCCCTGCCCCCAGCATTGGCTAGAACTCCAAACTGACCTTTTTCACCAACCCAATCAAATGGCCAGTCTTTCTCCGTAAACCATTTTCTGTTGGACAGAAGTAATCTAATTAAACTTATATTTAGTTGTGAATGACGACTATGCTGTCTATTCTCCTAAGAGGACAGAGGATTTACCTTGAAAAAGAAGAGTTAATTAAGTAAAAGAAGTGAATCCTCTAGATCCAAGAGCAACAGGGACGTTGCCTGGGAAGGAGCCAGCCTCCCTCCACCAGTGACATGAGAATACCTGCGGAAGAGAGCCCCTTTCTCCAGCAATGTCAGCAGCACACTGCCTCTCCTTCAGCTCCGATGTGGATGCATTTCCATCCACCCAGACTAGGTAAACATCCCAGGATTACGGCTTGTGTTTCCTATCTGGGAATCTGGGTGCTGTTAGTGGCAGCTAGGTTCTCTTAGTTGTTGGATTGTTGCATAGGGAATGCTTGATGTGACAAGGGGAAAAGATGTTGACAATGTGAAACTGATCTGGTACCCGAGGTCTAGTTGCATATGGATGAGTGTCTGATTGCAGGCGTAGCAGTTGCAGATGGGGCAGAATGTTAGAGATATGCCTTCATATCCCGGGCCGGGCACCCCTTGCCACACCTCCCTCAAACTTCTCCTCTCTCCCAACTCACTACCTTGCTGTCTTGGTGCCGTTTCTGATTGATAAAGTCACATCTGACCTTGTCTCTGTCTGTGCTTGATTTGTCAGATGGGGCACACACAACTATTTCTGATGGAGCTTTCTCTAGGCAATTAAATGTTCAGGTGACAGCCACTCAGCAGAAGTATGATTTCTCTTAGTCGTGTGGACCTGGCCAACAGTTATCTCATCAGCAGTTTGGGTGGTAAGGCCTTAGGTGGAGGGCAGGGCGGGTTAGTAATTAGTCAACGATCCAGCCTGACTGCACTTGCATAATGTAAATTGTGAGGAGGCCCAGGCGTGCCTGTCACACCTGAGCAAGGAAGGCGCTGCAGCCGAGGCCTCCGTAATTCTCTGGGCTGCGTTCTGAGGCCGTTACTCAAATTTTGGGAGAGGAATCCTATGGGAGGTTTCTCAGCTATGGTTCCTTTAAGCAGACTTCCATGAGAACCTGGAAGGAAAGAATAACTTGGGCTTCATTTAGCATATGTCACTGTGTTAGTTTCTAGGGTACCACTTTGTGGGGACATTCAGATACTTCTTTAGTCGATATCTTCTCAGGCAAATGAATTGTTGGGATGATTTAAAGTATGTCATCTCCATCAATTTTAACAAATGCCTCAGTTATCTGCCTGGATATGTATATTTAGTCACTGCTTTACCATGCATCCTTTTAAGTCATACAATGGCCTGTAGAAGGAGGGTTTTCTCTCTCTTCTTTCTCTGTCCCTCTCCCTCCCTCCCTCCCTTCCTTCCTTCCTTCCTATGTCTTTCTATTTCTTTCATCTTTCAATGTATCATACCATAATTCTTTGTGTTCAGCTGCATGAGTTTCCTAGAATAAGAAACTTCTGGGCATTTGATTCTTGTAATGCCTGGAAGACTAACAGCTAGGACTAGTTCTCATTTACAAATGTGAGAAGTAAAGCATTCATAGAGAAATGTCTTCCTTATCACTCAAAATGTATTATTATGAAACCTCTTGCTTGTTGAATTTCTGAGCAAATCTAGTATATCTTCTGGCAATTGCTGTGTAATAAGCCATCCTAAAACTCAGGGGATAAAACAAAAAGCTATATAAGAATAGCATAATAGTTATTATTATAGCTATAATATATGAGAGTTGTTATTACTATAGTATTGTTATTATTCAAAGCCTTATGGATTAGCTGTGGGTCAGCGCCTCTTGGCTGGGCTTCACTGGGTGGCTCTGCTGATACTGGCTGGCTTGCTTGGTTGATCTAAGATGGGCTTGACCAGACTTGTTTTGCTGTTTGTAACCCTCATCCTCCTCTTGGACGAGCAGTCTTCGCAGGGTGGCAGCAGAAGTGCAAGAGGGCGAGCAGAAACTTACAAGACATCTCAAGGTTTAGGCTTGGAACTGGCACACTTTCATGTCTACTTCACTGTACTGGCCAACTGGTCACATGGCTGAACATAAATCAAGGATTCAAGGAGAAGGGAAGAAATGGGTTAATAATGCAACTCACCAGGGCTAGTGGACAACCAATCCACAAAGTGAAGTTCATTTTCTTCTTGGTAGAATGTTAAGGAATAAATATGGGGGGTGCAGGGCAGGGACATAAGCAAAAGAGATGTGATTCCAAGACCTGAATTGCACCTTCTTTTGTGTACAACACACACACACACACACACACACACACACACACACACCCCACACACATGCACACACATGCACAGTGTTAAATAAAAAGGAGATACAAGCATTTGAAAAAGCAAACAAATAAACCTTTCTATCCTTTTACTGGACACCCCTATCCTCCATTCTCCCACATATTGTCTTTACTTTTTCTGCTTTCATTCTTACCCTCACTTATTTACTCAATTAAAAAAGAGCTTCAACCATGGAAAACTCTATCACTCATCATTTAATAAGATTTGCTCTGGGAAGGGGTGCATATAATTTGGCAGGCTCATTAACCATTCATTTTTTAAAATTGAGTACCCTGGATACTGTTGGTTTATGTAAATGTTTCTCTGATGTTAATGGTGACCTTGTTTGTCACCTCCTAGGCTAAAAGAAACTACTGCTTATGAAAAAATGAGGAGACAGGTCACCTCTGCCTTAAGAGGTTTTCAGAAAGGTTTGTCACTAGATGAACTAGGAAGGTATGATTCAATACCAACTGGTCCTTTTAGGTTGTGGAAGGAATGTTTATTTAAGTAAGTGTTTGCAGGGATAGACCTTTACTCTAAATGCAAGGATGTAAGTATTAACTTACAGGCAAATTTGAAAAAAAAAACAAGTCTACTGATGGGAGAATTAAGTGAAATTCCTTAAACAGATTTTTAAGACTGCTGTGAACTCCTTTTGTCTGTCTTGAGTAAGTGTGTTACTCTTTTTTTTTTTTTTTTTTTTTTTTTTTTTTTTGGCTGTGTTGGGTCTTCGTTTCTGTGCGAGGGCTTTCTCTAGTCGTGGCAAGCGGGGACCACTCTTCATCGCAGTGCGCGGGCCTCTCACTATCGCGGCCTCTCGTTGCGGAGCACAGGCTCCAGACGCGCAGGCTCAGTAGTTGTGGCTCATGGGCCTAGTTGCTCTGCGGCATGTGGGATCTTCCCAGACCAGGGCTCGAACCCGTGTCCCCTGCATTAGCAGGCAGATTCTCAACCACTACGCCACCAGGGAAGCCCATGTGTTACTCTTTAATGAGATTATTTTGATGTTTTCACCAGGTTTGAGTGCAATGTCTAACAAAGCTTTCTTTCTATTCCTCTCCCCCCCAAGGAAATGTATTTCTGTTGGGCTAACAGTTGATAGCCAAATTATTATACCCAATTGTTCTGATTTATACTTTCCAGGTCTGCCTGTAGGATTTTATATTCTGACTGCCTCTGGGCTATGTCGACACTAGGTAACCAGATCGACCACCTTTTTCCTTTTCCATCTCTAGCAAGTCAGTTGTGTTGACTCTGATGTGACTTGACATCTTTCCTTGACACGTGCACCACTCTTGTCACTGAGATGTAGGAAAAATGCCCATTGGACTCCAGAGAAAGTGTTCCTAGTTCTGGCTCCCCAAGGAATAGCCTATGATCTTGGGAGGAGGAATTTCACTCCCATAGTCCCAGTTTTCTTATTGCAAAACAAGAGTTAGGTGAGATCATCTCTTTTCCAGCTCCAACACCCTTGGATTGTGAGTCCTCCGGTCTCTCTGCTCTGGCCCGGTGATGCCAGTTGAGTGTTTCAGGAAAGTGAGGAGACTTGCCAAGTATCCAAAGCTGGTTGGAAGCAGCGTAGGGGTGCTCCCTGCACCTCTACCGTCTGGAGCCCCTCTACCCTCTCACCCTGTCTCCAATCCAGGGTCCCCCTCCTCCACAAACCCTTCCCTCTGCTAGTCCCCCAGTTAACGAGATGTCTGTCCCACACACTACAGCACACTTCTCCTTTCTTAACTTCAGATATCATTTCCTGAAGTGCATGTGAGTTCCTTGCAGGTGGGACGGTGGCTTCGCTTCTTATTTTCACCCAACAGTAGTTTATTCAACAGTGAGGGCTGACCATGCACCAGGCACTGTGCTGTGTGCTGGGGACCCAACGGTGATCAGGAAAGACCCAGACCTGTGTCGCGGCATAAGCTGGAAGAAGGTTTGGTTTCGAGAATAGGCAAAAGCTTTGCCTTAGACCTGGTTTAATGTTACTTTTTTTTTTTTAATGTTACTTTTGCTTTGATTTCCTTTTGAACAGACACATTAGAATAGAAGATATAAATGAGACAAAGATAGAGGTTGGTGATGACACTCCCCATGTCTCTCATGTTATGATATGGACAAGTGTCTGAGCATTGGTGGGCTTGGCAATCTATGTGAAGGGGGTGCTTTTTGTGTTTTATAACTTCACCTACTTTAACATCCACAAACTATTTATCTATATCTGTATCTATATCTATATGTATGAATATATGCGTACATGTATACAGCTGACCCTTGAACTATGTGGCGGTTAGGGGTGCCGACCCTCCATGCAGTCAAAAATCCACATATAACTTATATCCGGCTCTCCAAATCGTATCCTCAGTTCCTCCGTATCCACGGTTCTGCATTTGCAGATTCAACCAACTGCGGATGGTGTAGTATGGTAGTATTTACTATTAAAAAAAAAATCCATGTATATGTGGACCTTTGCAGTTCAATCCCATGTTGTTTAAGGGTCAACTCTACGTATATACATGCATGTCTATGTACATGTATATATATATATATATATCTCAATAATTTTGACACTCAATGAAGTCTGCCATCCAGGCCTAATACATAAAGCCCAGATTCTAAGCCTGGAAAAATCTTGCTGAGCCAGCACTAAGACAGTCTCTTCAATCTCAGACTGATTTCAATGTCAAAGGTGTTTTCATTTATATCCTCAAAGAATGTTTCCATAGTTCCTGCCCTCAGGGAGCTCCCATTTTCAGTGATCCGTGAGCCTTTGATGTACTGATTCACAATGACTACAAGAAAACCCCAAGATTCCAAATTAATCATTAATCATTTGTTGCTGTTTCTCTCTAAATGGCCATTTTAACATCCTCTAGATAATTTACTGATATTAGTCTTATTCTTTATGTTTTTTTCTACAATTTGGCCAAATTCTAGCTGAAAGCCAGCATTCTTTGTCATGTCATCAACATCCTACTACACACAGGTGGGTTTTCTCACTACAGGAGGTCCTTGACTTTACTCCTATTTGAGATCATTTTCTCTGTGTTGTTTCTACTTCCTATGTGGATTTATGGAAGGCTGTAGGGTTTGCTTTCTTTTGTTTGTAGTTGAGGATTTTATAGTTAATTTGATAACGTAACTGTTATTTTGTAATCTCTAAAATAAATATTAACAGTCCCAGTGGCATAGGACTCTCACAAACATTTAGTGAAATGATGTCTGTGAAGGAATTTCGCTCTACACAAGAGACATAATGGATGCCTTATCTGATGTCATGTCAAATGTTTGTCACATCTGATTTAATTATAAAGACATTGAAAGATTTCCCATACAAAGATGGAAAAATCTAATAGTCCCATTCCCTCATATGACTCATATTTTCACAGTAATGGCTTTAGGACCAAAGACTTGGAGGTCAAAATACTTGAGCTCTGTCACTTACTAATTGGACAGTTTACTTTAGCTCTTTGTGGCTTGGTTTCCTCATCTGTAAAATGGAGTTCATAATACTCCTTATCTCCTAAGATGGTTGTGAGCATGTGTTAATTTGTATAAAACACTCAGAACAGTACTGGAGTTCAGTGAGCATGTAGTGTTAGCTATTCTTACTCCTTTTAAGTTTTTGTCCACTTCCAGATTCATGCTTATTTCACTGTAATCTTAATGTCTGTACAGTCTTGTCTCCCGAGACTTTAATTTAAACAAGTTTGCATAGAAGTAAATTTTAATTAGTTTTAATGATTTTATAAGTGTCAGTCAAACTGATACACTGTCTTCTGCTGTTGGACATTTAGGTTGCCCTCACCTTTTTTAAAAAAACAATATAGATATACTTACAATGTACAAGTCGGTACATTTGATTTTCTTTTTTCTGTATTGGATGATAGTCTTACAATCAATTCTCAGAAGTGGATTACTACATTAAAGGATACAAGTGTCCTATGGATCACTATCTATTGCTATATTGCTTTCCAAATGGATGGTACCAGTAGATATGGATGTTTAAAGGTTTGACAGGGTTTTGGCAATTCAGCCACCAGGTCTGGTCTTTTAAGCAATCACCTTGAGAAAGTAGGAAATTAGAGTGCAGTCTGCTTCATTCCTTTCTTTACTGGCTGCTCACCCACCCACTACCACACTGCAGAAAACAGAGATGAGACAGGTGTTGGTGGGTGACTGCCCTAGACTCAGGTGTTGCCCACCTTTCTTCCCACTGATCATTCTGTAGCTCCCTCTGACTTGCTCACTCTCCATTTGTTCTTCATTACCTGCCCAGGCTGTTCCCATGCCTTGAAGGCCTGTTTCTGGATTTTGTATCCTGGTGTCCTGACCTGACGCTTTTTACCCCACCCCTCCCATTCTTTTTCTCTGATCAACTCCTCACTTGTCTCCAGGAGGCTCCTGAAGCCCAGGATAGACTATATTTTCAGCTCTGAGGCCTCCTAGCAGCTTTTCAGCGGAGTGCATGGTCTTTTGACTTGATGCTGGCTTTGTGCACCTGCCCAGCAGATAATAAAAATGGTCTCCCCTGAGCACAAAGAGCAAATGCAGAAAAGGGAGCTTTTCCTATAGGTCCTAGAATCAGTTTCTTAGACCCCACAGAGTCTGGCTTCCACAAATGAACTGCTATTTCTCTAGAGTAGCACCATCTTTAAAAACACATGCGGAAGACAAAAACCATTTCGAAATATCTATTAAAGTTGAATATATGCATATGCTGTGACCTAGCACTTCCACTCCTAGGTATAAATTCAACAGAGAAGAGTGTATAGGTGAACCAAAAGACATGTGCTAGGATGTTTACAGCAACGTTATTCATATTACTGCAAACAAAAGAGATGTTCACGTCGGGAGAATGGATAAAGTGTAAAATATTCATCCAAAGCAGTACTATTCAGAAATGAGAACAAATTGAATGACAAGCAACCACGTTGATGAATCTCACAACTTCAATGATGAATGAAAGAAGCCAATCAAGAGTGTCTACCGTCTAAATCCATACAGGATTCACCACCAGGTTAGTGGTTCCCAGTGATGGAGAGTGGTTGAGAAGGAGCAGGGGAGGGCTGCTGGTGTTCTGACAATGTTCTATTTCTTGATCTGGGCGCTGGATGTGAAAATTCATTGACCTCTAAATGATTGTTGTAGTTCTCTGCAAATGTCATTGCCAAAGAGCATTCTTGTTTTTTTTTAAACATCTTTATTAGGGGTATAATTGCTTTACAGTGGTGTGTTTCTGCTTTATAACAAAGTGAATCAGCTATACATATACATATGTTCCCATATCTCCTCCCTCTTGCGTCTCCCTCCCACCCTCCCTATCCCACCCCTCTAGGTGGTCACAAAGCACTGTGTTTCCTTATTTATTTTCATTTTGGATGATCTATCCCTTGGTGAATCTGGGGTTTTAACATCCCCTACTATGAATGTGTTACTGTCGATTTCTCCTTTTATGGCTGTTAGTATTTGCCTTACGTATGAGGTGTTAAGAAAGAAAGGAGGGAGGGAGGGAGGAAGAAAGGAAGGAGGGAGGGAAGGAAGGAAAAAAGAAGAAAGAAGGTGAAGTAAAATAAAATAAAGTGAAGTAAAATAAAGTTATGAAAATAAAAAATAATTATTAAGCAAAAAAATTAAAAAAAAACCCAAAAACCGGACGGATAGAACCCTAGGACAAATGGTGGAAGCAAAGCTATACAGACAAAATCTCACACAGAAGCATACACATACACACTCACAAAAAGAGGAAAAGGGGAAAAAATCATAAATCTTGCTCTCAAAGCCCACCTCCTCAATTTGGGATGATTGGTTGTCTATTCAGGTATCCCACAGATGCAGGTACATCAGGTTGATTGTGGAGCTTTAATCCGCTGCGCCTGAGGCTGCTGGGAGAGATTTCCCTTTCTCTTCTTTGTTCTCACAGCTCCCGGAGCTCAGCTTTGGATTTGGCCCCGCCTCTGTGTGTAGGTCGCGGGAGGGCGTCAGTTCTTTGCTCAGACAGGATGGGGTTAAAGGCGCAGCTGCTTCAGGGACTCTGGTTCACTCAGGCCGCGGGGGAGGGAGGGGCACGGAGTGCGGGGCGAGCCTGCGGCGTCCGCCGGCGTGACGTTGCACCAGCCTGAGGCGCGCCGTGCGTTCAGCGGCCTTAGCGTCTCATTCACGTTTTGGGTCCGTGCTTTTAGCCGCGGCTCGCGCCCGTTCTGGAGCTCCTTTAAGCAGCGCGCTTAATCCCCTCTCCTCGCGCACCAGGAAACCAAGAGGGAAGAAAAAGTCTCTTGCCTCTTCGGCAGCTCCAGACTTTTCTCCGGACTCCCTCCCGGCTAGCTGTGGCGCAGTAACCCCTGCAGGCTGTGTTCACACCGCCAACCCCAGCCCTCTCCCGGTGCTACGACCGAAGCCCGAGCCTCAGCTCCCAGCCCCGCCCGCCCCGGCGGGTGAGCAGACAAGCCTCTCGGGATGGTGAGTGCCAGTTGGCGCCGATCCTCTGTGCGGGAATCTCTCCACTTTGCCCTGCGCACCCCTGTTGCTGCGCTCTCCTCCGCGGCTCCGAAGCTTCCCCCCTCCGCCACCCGCAGTCTCCACCCGCGAAGGGCTCCTACTGTGTGGAAACTTTTCCTCCTTCATGACTCCCTCCCACTGGTGCAGGTCCCGTCCCTATTCTTTTGTCTCTCTTTTTTCTTTTGCCCTACCCAGGTACGTGGGGCGTTTCTTGCCTTTTGAGAGGTTTGAGGTCTTCTGCCAGCGTTCAGTAGGTGTTCTGTAGGAGTTGTTCCATGTGTAGATGTATTTCTGGTGTATCTGTGGGGAGGAAGGTGATCTCCGCGTCTTACTCTTGCGCCATCTTCCCGGAAGCCCTATGTGCCATATCTTTATTCATTCGTCTGTCAATGGGCATTTAGGTTGCTTCCATGTCCTGACTATTGTAAATAGTGCTGCAATGAACACTGGGGTGCATGTTCTTTTTGAATTATGGTTTTCTCTGGGTATATGCCCAGTAGTGGGTTTGCTGGGTCCTATGGTAATTCTATTTTTAGTTTTTTAGGGCACCTCCATACTGTTCTCCATAGTGGCAGTATCAATTTACATTCCCACCAACAGTGCAAGAGGGTTCCTTTTCTCCGCACCCTCTCCAGCATTTATTGCTTGTAGATTTTTTGATGATGCCATTCTGACTGGTGTGAGGTGGTACCTCATTGTAGTTTTGATTTGCGTTTTTCTAATGATTAGTGATGTTGAGCATCCTTTCATGCGTTTGTTGGCCATCTGTATATCTTCTTGCCAAAGAGCATTCTAAAACCCTCTTTAGGGTATCGGTG
This sequence comes from Neophocaena asiaeorientalis asiaeorientalis, assembly GCF_003031525.2. NCBI lineage: Eukaryota > Metazoa > Chordata > Mammalia > Artiodactyla > Phocoenidae > Neophocaena > Neophocaena asiaeorientalis. Next base: position 4,394,036 of record NW_020175039.1, on the reverse strand, counting down.
TCATCGTTGCTTGCTAGTTAAAATGGAAGGCAATGAGGAGAAGTGGCATCTCTGTGATTCTTCTGGCTCTGGTGTCATCTCTTCGTAGGAAGAGCATTGTGTCTTATGCATCTCTACCTCTAGTGCTTAGCATGTAACCATTGATAGATGTGTTTAGACAAACTAGTTGCTGAAGAGGGTAAAAAGCCTTCCCTAGATTTAAGTAACTAAGGATTTATTCAAATAACTATTAGCAAAATTATTAGAAAAAAAATCAGAAATTGCTTAGCAATCTGGTGAGTATTGAGCAGCCCTGGGAGAGTTGGTTCTCTGGAAGCAGAGCAACTGTTTTCACGACAGTTGTAATGAGGATGAGTAAATCTGAAGGGCCAGGTCCCTTGGTCATGCCTGTCAGGCTGGGAGGAGAGGACTGCGAGGGTATGAGCCTGAGCCTGTGAAGTTGCAGGGAAGGGAACTTGGTTGTTTGAAGGGGCTGAGCTCGGCCGTGGGGATTCTGTGCTGGCAGGGCGGCCACAGACAGCGGTGAAGAGTCTGGATATCACTTGCTGGGGCCATTGCATAGCGTGGGAAGTGGAAGATTGAAGCATGGCAGCAGTCAAGACTTGGAGGTGAATCTAAGTAGGGGTTTGAAATCCAGAGAGTCAAAGAGCACCAATGTGACATTAATAAGTAAAATTCTGAAACGTCTTGATTATCAGGGGTGATTTATTCGATATTTTACTATGCCAGGCACTGTGCTAAGTAATGTTTAAATACCTAATCTCATTTAATCCTCATAACCTAATGGGGTAAATATTACTGTACCCATTTTAAGGGCAGAGTACAATGTATTCAAGATCACATAGTGAGTGAAAGAATCCGCGTTTAACTTGGCCTTTTCTGACTCAGAAGGGTTGGTTCTTAACCACCAAGTTTTGCTTCCCAGATTCAAGTGCAGAATTCCAGTTTTTAGGTGAAAATAAGGAGGGAGGTCAGGCCTGGGTGGCAGGGCCCTAGTTTGGTAGGGATTAGAATATTTGGACAGGTTATTAGGGCAGCGGTGGCAAAACCGACAAAGAAGACAGGATCCTGTGCTGAAAATGCATCAGCCAGAGGCAGTTCCGAAGTACCTCTGCAGCAGGTCCTGTGCCGGGCACCAGGGATGCCAAGATGATGGATGCTTGGTCCCTGAGACGCAGGTCTTCAGTACCAATGCAGAGCCTGGTTATCAGAGTCAGGTACAAGGGCTGAGTGGGACTCAAGCCAAGGCTGAATTAGTACTGATTTTCTGAGCTGTTGGACTGGGCTTCTTTCAAAGCCTAGGCCAAAGTTAGCCTTCAGGTGGGGTATTAAGTGGCTTTAGCCATGGAAAAAGTACACTTTGGAATATGGGAGGAATAAAGGCTAGGACAGGGCTATTCTGCTTGCCCAGAGTCCACTCTCTGTTCTAGAAAGAGCACCTGGGTTTGGGAAAACTGCGTTTCCTCTATTGGAGACAATTTGGTGAGTCTGTCACTCAGTGTATCCCACCCTTACCTGGTAAGGGAGTGGGTATGTGATACAATATAAGCTAATTAAAATCCAAAGTGATGTGACAAAGACGGGAAACAGAGAGCATTCACTTAGAATGCAGCAACCTGAAAGCTTGCTATATTTTTTCTTACAATCTAGAAACTCGTGAAGGATTGGGCTCCTGTCCTTTCTGAGGCTTGTTTTTTTGCCCTGTTCCTAGATTAGGTGAGCTGCCCCTCAGCCGTCCTAAGATTTCCATATTTGTAAGCAAGCTAAAGAAGGTTTCTATTGCTTACAACTCAAAAACCCTGACTGATGCAAAGGTAATACATATGAAATTAGAGAATTTTCTTTACTAGATTGTGAGGCCCTTGCAAGAAGGAACGTTTTCTTCTTCATCTTTGAATTCGGAGGTCTTAGGTCAATGCTTTGCATGTGGTAAGGGCTCACTAAATGTTGGTTGACTGAATGATTAAGTGAATGAATGAATACAAAGATCATCTTACATCATTCAGCCCACCGAGGTCATGTAGACGTGGCTTAGAACTGGTGACAAATCAGTTGGTGGGGCAGCATTTTCAAGCCTTCATGCCAATCATTTTAATCCAGCCAAGAATACTTCCTGTTATGAAAGTAAAACAAAGGACATCTTCATTTTAGCAGCAGCCATCACTTCTCTTGAGAGAAATGGGGTTATTGGAATTCCAGCTTAGTTGAAATATGTAAGACTTACTCATCCTGTGCATAAAATTGATAACTTGTACATCTGGGACCAACTCTTTCTTTCCTATTATTCCATTTTAGACTTTCATAAGTCAACTGAGCCTTCAGCTTTTGAAAAGTCATTTTGGAAAATTGTTTTGCATAAGTACTAGTAAATACTGGCACGTGTACTTGGCAGATGATGGAAATGTCTCACTTAGCCTCTGGTGGCCCCGTCAGCAGAGTGAGTGGCTGGAGAATTGGCTGTGGGTTGGATGGCAGCAAAATGTGCTGGTCACTTGTACTTTCTAAGTTTCTTTCCACCCAAATGAGGATGATTTATTTTAAAACTTCACAAAAGAGGACCAGGCAGACTAAAGAAATGCACACATACATCAATAACCAGAATGACTAGTAGTGGGAAGATTGTTGAGTTTCTTCTTTGGGTTCCTGTATGTGGCCAATTGGAAGATTAAAATGATGTCATGAAGTTTGTGTTTGTGGACCGTAAGCATGGCTAAGCTGGTAATGGTTTTTTTTTTTTTGCGATACGTGGGCCTTTCACTGTTGCGGCCTCTCCCGTTGCGGAGCACAGGCTCCTGACGCGCAGGCTCAGCGGCCATGGCGCACGGGCGCAGCCGCTCCGCGGCACGTGGGATCTTCCCGGACCGGGGCACGAACCCGCGCCCCCTGCATCGGCAGGCGGACTCTCAACCCCTGCGCCACCAGGGAAGCCCTGGTAATGTTTTTATAAACTGTAAGCAACAGGATTTTTACAGCTAGAAGATGACATAGCTCTTGGCAGCTTCAGTGATTGATTGTATCATTGGCCATCTCTCTGTGTTGAAGGCATGGAAATTGTGGCTCTTTAGAAAGTGTCTGACTTTTATAGACTTGAGAGATACTCAGATCCTTCTGAACTAAGCAGGCACCACTGTTTAGAAAGAGGGTGGTGAGCTAATAGATTAGCCGTGTTTGCTCCTGTATGTGGATCTGGTTTTCCACCAGGTTTATACCAACATGGTAAATGGAGGATTAATACAATTGATCCAATAAATAAAGCTTAAAAAATTGCCTTCAAATATTTTGTGGCTAAGGCTTATATTAAGATACAAAATATGAAAAATTGCTACAGCTTCTGTTTATGTTTTTGTTAATACCAACCTGAACTAATTTATTTGATCTCTGAAGAAATTACATGATTTTTTCTCATAATTGGCTTCTCATCCAGTCTAAATTATTTTATTTACTGCCCTGCTGTAAAGTTAGCTAATTTTTCCTACTTCTCAAAATGAGTTTGAGAAACCATGATAAATATATATGGATGCCTAAAGCCGTATGAGAATTGCATGAGGCAGGGGTTACCATTTTTAACATCATGAACATAATCCTAATTTGAAATGTATAAAAAGCAAACTAGAAAATTTTGCTTTTTGAAAAGGATTGCTCTAGTTGGATTGTGCCAGGCCTGGCAGGTGGTAGAATCTAGTTTTGGATCTAGTAAAGGGAAATCTAAGGAGGCCTCCAGAGGTGGTGAAGCAGGCAGGGGCTGGACCTGGGGGTGGGCTTAGACACGGTGGCTGTCACAGAGCTAGGAGGCACCTGGTGCTGGGAACAGGTCTGGGTTATTCTGTGAAACCACAAGTCTTAGCCTCAAAGTCTGGGTAGTCAGACAAATGCTGCAAGATCGATACGTTTTTCAAGTGGAGCACAGTGAATAGAAGTCAGATTTGTCAGCCAAGAACAGCAACACAGAAAGGAGAGACTGGTGACAGAGCATTACAGTCTTGGGGAAGGGGTTTGGAACCAGCAAGCCAAAGTCAAGGCAAGGAGGCTGAGCCCTCGATGAAGAAAGAGTTTGAGGTTAAAGTCTTGTCATCTGCTAAATTGTGTCCCCCAAAATATATGTTGAAGTCTTAACCCCCAGAACTTGTGTGACCTTATTTGGAAATGGAGTGTTTGCAGATGCAATCAGGTTAGGATGAGGTCATCCGGGTGCATCCTAATCCCGTATGACTGATGTCCTTATAAGAAGAGGAAGATGCTTTGTGAAGAGAGACACAGGGAGAAGTCCAGGTGACCGCAGAGGTAGGTGTTGGAATGATACAAATGCAAGTCAAGGGATGCCAAGGGTGGACGGCCACCACTGGAAGCTAGGAGGAGGAACGGAAGGGTCTACCCAGAGTCTCAGAGGGAGCATGCCCCCACCCGCCAGCTCTAAAATCTTGATTTTGGGTTTCTAGCTTCCAGAACTGTGAGAGAATGAATTCCTGTTGTTTTAAGCCAAACAACGTATGGTACTTCATTATGGCAGCCCAAGGAAACTCATGCAAATCTTCTTGCATATTTCCTATTGTACTGGTCTTAAACCATGGATAGGTCTTGTTCCCCAGATGGTGGCAAGTTGGGACCCCTGACCGAAGTGAGAAATGGGGAGATGGGTGAAGAGCAAGGAGATTCTTGTCCACATTAAGTGACCAAAACCTGAGGGTTGATGCATTTTTCCTCTGCTATGTAGTGACTCTCGGGTGAGCAAAGCGCTCCTCTTCTCAAAGTATGAAGAGGAGCAGCACAGTGTAATAACCGATTGTGTAAATCAGCTCTGTCTTCCCCACGTTAAGTTCTTGCCCGTATCACCTTCTGTTATCCATATGGCAAAGGAGAGAGTCAGAGAGCACAATATTTGTGTTGAGAAACGCTATGGGATGTTCCTAGAACTCAATGCCAAGACCAGTGGGAGTCCACATGGCGCCACAGAAATCCACAGACTCCAACCTTGATTGTCTGGTTGAGGAAGCAAAATAGGGATTGAAGCTGACTGTGCACCACATGGTTAGAAGGGTTGGGGGCAGCGGTAAATTGGAAAGTATTCAAGTAGGGTCTTTCTCTTTAAATACTACTTCATCCTCCCATTTCTCCTTCCTTTCTCTCTCTCTCTCTGTCTCTCTCTCTCTGTCCCCATCTCTCTTTCTCTGTCTCCCTCTCTCTCTCACACACACACACCCCTGGTGGCTAAATTCTGTGAGACCATCAATGTCCTGATGCAGATATTCTGGGAGGACTCTGGACCAAGGTCATGTCCTGGTTCCTAAATGTTCATCCATTGCAGCACTGGGGGAAACCCTAGTGTCCCTACTCCTCTCAGAGGACCCCATGGCTGTGCTGATCAGAGCACCAGAGCTGTCCCCAGACTGGCCAGGGATGGGCAGAGGTGTCTGTCAGGTCACCCCAAGGGGCCTCGCCTTCAGTCCTGGCCACGTCCTCCTGGGCACGTCCTTCCTCCTCAGGAATCTGGATGCCGCCTGCTTGCTTCTCTTCTGCACAGCTGCCAACTTGTACTTGTCCTTCTGGGTTCTTATTTTTCCAGACCAGCTGCAGAAAGGAATGGACACACTGGGTTCCCTCCTTCCTTGCTGCTTCACAAGCTCTTACCTCCATTCCACATTCAGGAAGTTTCTTTTTCTCTCCATTTTTCCATCACTGGCGAAGGACAGGGCTACAAAAGTAAAACTCATAAACAAAGTTCTGAAAACTCAGGAAGCTGTGGGACTAAGAATTCCTATTCCTTCTGGTCCTTTCCCACAGTGACAGTGACTGCAGTTCCTGACTTTCTAGGCGGTTCTGTAAGATGACTTGGGCCAATTGCTAACCTTCCATCCTTAAGAGTGGCATTTATTAATCCCTCCTCCCACATTTTCTTTAATGATGGAAAGACCGAATGGTATAATCTTGGTAATTTGATCAAATGTTGCAGATTCATTAGCACTATTGCTACTGAACGTATAGACAAGGCGTTAAAAAACATAACCTTTTGAAAGTGTCACCTGTGGGTCATGCTGCAGGACTATAACCTCATTGCGGACACTGGCGAATGTCCCTCATATGTTTCCTCATTTAGAAGGAAAGTCAAGTGTACCAAGAATGTGGGATGACAAAAGGGCAAATACTGTATGATATCACTTATATGAGGCACTTGAGCAGTCAAAAAATTTTTTTTAGTAGTTAAATTTATAGAGACAAAAAGTAGAACAGTGGTTACCAGGGACTGGGGGGAGAAGTTATGGGGAGTTATTTTTTAATGGGTACAGAGTTTCAGTTTGGGATGACGAAAAAGTTCTGGAGATAGTGGTGATGGATGTACAGCAATGTGAATGTACTTAATGCCAATGAACTGTATGCCTAAAAGTGCTTTAAATGGTAAATTTTATGTTATATATATTTACACACACACACACACACAGAATGTGAACCGCATCCCCTAAAGTAAAAGTGAAAGGCACAGGGTAAGGTCCTGCAAGGTCCTACAAGGTCCTGGACCTGGTATTGGCAGCCGTCCTCTCTCACTGAAGTCATCTGAAAAACAGACCACTCCAGGATAGTGTGTCTTGGTGAAAGTGATATTCCACAGACCTCTTAAGGAGTGTCCTGCAGCTGGGAATCTGCACCGTGAAGCCTGTGGTTTTCTCATATTAAAAGAAAAAAAACAACGGTAACACGATACCACTCACCAAATAATGCAAAACGAACGTTCTTGTTTTCTCTGGTTTCTCAGAGCCAGCCCAAAGGTTCTTTATTTGTAATGCAAATACAAGAAAACAGAGAGTATTCTTGAGTCCCTTTTGAAATTTCTTTTGATACTAACATTTTCCTGGAGAGATTTATTAAATTCTTAGAAACTGCTAAGCAGCTACTTCTTGTATAATAGAATTTTGCCTCAATGAAGGTTCTTAAATACTTTGGCTTTCAAGAATTATCTGTGAAAAAAATACGAATATACTTTCTCCCATTAACAGTGAGGTCCATGTCACATGAAAGTACTTTCTGAGAATATTAACATTATATTATCATCCTGAAATTTTTCATTAAGAAAAAGTCATTCTTCATATACCTACAGCAATTAATTGTTCAACACTACAATAAGCTATTCCAATCTTTTTCAAATAAGCTCTGAAAACATCAACCTAATGTTAACTTATTCTGCAAAGAGTTCCCTGGGATTTCAGAGAATGTGTAGCTTCTTTAGAATCATGGTTTAGAAAGTTAGACATGGTTAGCACTGGACAGAATTGGTTTACAATCTGGTCCTGTGACTTAGCTTATATAACCTTGGCCAAATGACCTTGAACTTAATTTTCCTGAGCCTCAGTTTTCAAATTTATAAAATGGGACCGATGATAATTCACATATAACAGCATTGGTAAAATAATTAAATAAGATATGAAACTCTGAAGAGGAGGAAGTGGCTGGGCACCTACCACTGTTTCTTTTTGCTTTTTGTTTATGATTTGTTGTCTGGGTCATATATAGTGTTTCCTGTTAGGTTTTGCCTGAACAAAAAATGAGACTTTTGAACATCACTGTGATAATGTATGAAAAGTGCTAAGTATAGTGCTTGGCATATATAAGAGTAACCTGCTGTCGTATATTCATTCATTCATAGCCAATTCGTCCATCCATCCATCCATCCATCCATTTATTCATTTATTAAAACAAACATTTATTGAAAAGCTTCTCTATGTCAGGAGCCCTTCTAGTGGCTATGAATGAGACAGACAAAGGTTTTGCCCCCATGGAGCTCCCATCCTAGTCAAGGGAGATAGATAGTAAAGAGGGAAACCAAAACTTCAGTGAGTTATCAGTGCTAGGAAGAAAATAATCATGGCAATGGATAGGGAGTAATGGAGGGAGAAGTGAGGCTTATTCTTCAGTGGTTCTTCAGAGTGGGTGGAGGATTCCTCTCTGAGGACTTGACATTTGAGTGGAGACCAGAGCAGTGCAAAGTCAGGCATATAAAGCTGTGGGAGAATGGTGTTCCAGGTCCTTAAAAATCCAAGCGAAATTAATTTGGAAATCCAGAATTTTAGGGAGCACTTTATGCATTAAAGCTGTGGCGAATTCTGCCCACCTAGTTTTTTAGGCTCTAGGGCCCCAGGCCTGACTCAAAGGCTGCAGGTGCTGGGTGTGGGCTGTGTGCTCATGAGCCCACCATCCCTTAAGCATCTACCAAGTTGCTTGCTCCTGGCTCAGCTCTTGTACCCACAGAAGGCTCTATGGTAGCATCCGTTTTGGGGGCAGCTGGAATTCATCCTTGAATTTTGGGAGGTATGTAGATATGGCTCTTGAAATAAAAACACAAATGATGCTGTGGTTGATGTCAGCAGAGAGAGCCCTCCTTTTTCTATATCTCCTTCTAGCCACATAGGATGCTGAGGCTTTGGTACACCAGAAACAACAATAAGGGTAGGGACCAAAATCAATGAATGAGTAGACTGTGCTGGCAAAGCCAAGGCAGAATGGGAAGATTTGTGCAGCAGATCAGACAGGGAAAGCAGGTAACAGCTGGGGTACAAAGCTGTGATGGGGGGAGGTTAAGGGGCTGGATGAATTCTCTGAGTCACAATGACATTACCATACATCTTCTAAATAGGGTGTCTGTGGCCTTGATCTTGGCCTTGGATGGGGAAGCTGCTGGTTCAGTCACTGAATGGAGCTGCTTGTATGGGAAGTCTTGGGTCTCTACCAAGCTAGATGCTGAATCATCACAGGGAAGAAAGAGGATGAGGTGAAAGTGTTTACTTGTTGGGTGTGTGAAGGCTCTGGGGAATAGTCCAAGTAATTCAGAGAGTATTAACTGAATGTGTATTATTCGCTCCAGATTACAGTAGACATTATATGGGACACATTTTAGGGTCCTCTATAGAAATAATGGAATCTCCTAATTTCAGAGATCTAGAAGGCCTTGTGATCTAACCAGTTCTTAGAATCCCTCTCTACAAGGATTCTAGGCTAGGTTCTACCACTTGCTTGTAATGGAAACCATGAGGCTATTACTCGACTCCTTAGAAATGATTTCTTCCTCTGAAAATTAGGAATAATCCCTGCCCTGTGTGAAAATGGGTGTGTAAGTACCTTAAAAACCATCAAAGACTCTACAAATTCAAGGCTTTGTTTCTTGTGGTTAAGAGAGGAGCAAAAGACACCATGGGAGTAATGGTTAGGGGTGGATGGCACAGCATGAATGTGGCCACGAGAGCAGGGTCTTCACAGATAACAGGACCTTGATGAGGTTGCATCCTCACTCATATTTGGAAATTTGGAATCCTCAGGTTTTGGGGTCTTCAGATTGAGTTCAGAATGATCAGGCCCTGGAAAATTGACCCATGGTTCTCAAATTCTAAAGAGACTGATGTAACCGCACCACCGATGGTTTATTCAAATGCCACCCTTCCCCCACTCCCCAGCATTACCATGCTAAGATCCTTTGATCCTGTGATAATCTTCACCCTGTGATCTAATGTATTTTACCAACAGCCTAGTTTTGGATTCAAACATGCGACTTATTGTTTGCACTTTTTAAGCTTGGGGACTTAAGCTCAATCCCTCTTTTTGGTTAAGGAGAAAAGAGATAAACACAGGTTAAACGACTCCTCACAGGTTGTATAAGTTTTCAGGGGTGTGGAGGAGAGAGCAGGGTGAGACCTCCCATGTGCTCAAGTTTTACCACTTCTTGGGGAGGCCTGGTACAAGAAACTAATTTTAGAACTCTTTTACTAGTCATTGTTCTCCCATTAAGTGGCTTCAAAAAAATACCCTTACATAGGCTCGATTCAGACATTTATAAGGTGTTACTACGTTTTTTTAAGAATACAATTGGAGGAATAAATTTGGCTTGCCTGTTAATACTAATATGAGACTCTTGGCATACTAATTTGTAGAAACTCCCTCATGTATCTGCATTGCCATTTGGATGCCTACCTGCCCACCACACTCACATTTCTCTGTCGATCAAGAGGGAAAAATAAAATCCTAAAAATTTACCAATTACCACTTTACTGTAGAAAAGGTGTGTAGGAATCCCCAGAGAAAAAGAAATGAATGACTGAAGTGTTATAAACATGAAGCTAGATTTTCCTTCATTTGCCCCAGGAAACACAAGGGACTCCTTCGTGTGCTAATTTAATAATATGCCAGGGGTCTGCATCTATATGCATAACCAAAGACTCGCTGCGTTTTCAGAGGGTGTCTCCAGCTAAACTGGTTTTTTGATTACACATTTTAAGGGAATATTGGGGATCAGAAGAATGACCTTTACAGATCTCTTCAAACCAAGAATACCATCCCCAGCGGGGTTTGAAGGATCAGGTTGGGAATGTGAGTCCCCCTGTAGTTGCTTTGCTGACCACCCAGCACTGTTCTTTTTTACACCATAATTATTAATAATAACAACGCTGTTGTATGGCACTAATTATCTATAATAGTCTACAGAACACGCTCACATTTTAAAAGAATCTTATTGAATTCCTTGAAGACTCTGGAAAGTAGAAATGATCATCATCCTCCCTTCATTATTGAGAAAACTGAGGTCCAGAGAGGTTCAGCAAGGTTTCTAATGCTACCTGGCAGGTCAGAAAAAGAGCTGGACTAAAACCCAGTTCTTGTGACCATGGACGTTCCTTTCTTGATTACATCTCATCTGTTGGGGGAGGTAAAAGCACACTTCTTAATGTAACACTTAAAGAAAACCTAATCCAAATTCACAGAAAATTCAGTTTACAAAAAGATTCACAACAAAGTTCTTTGAATTATCAAGATCTCCAATGTGCTTTAAATCTGATCTAATTTACAAGCCACTTTAGAAGAAACAACTCCAGCATGAATATCTGTTCATACAAGGGGGATGAGGATGGGAAGGGAAGCCATTTTTGTTTTCTTTAATGGTGGAAAAACTGGCAGATCTCTAAATAACCTTTGGGTGGAGCCATTTGACCAATGCCCTTCTTGTGAGGGTGTGGTCTGTGTTCAAGACAAAACATTTCATTGCTCAGATGCTGAGAACTTCAATACTCTGAGTTGTTTATCTTGTTTTAGGAATGATGCAAAAATTCAGTAAAAATTTGAGTCTTTTATTGCTGCTGTTACTAATGCTACCTTTTGAATGCTGATGAAAGAAAGCATTGCAATTGCTCAAGTTGGACTGGACCAGAGAAGGCATTTAAAAAATCAGACAAAATAATTCTGTTAACAAGATTAGTCCAGAGGCTGGTGACTAAAGAAAACAGAGCAAACCTAAAAGGAAAGACCAAAAGCAACTTCATTAGAGTAAGCCCATCTTATTAAAAACTCAACCTTGCGGTCTTACTTATACAGTCACGTCAGTGAAATTGGCTGCTTGCAGGGTGTGATTAAATCTATGTCTATACAATTGCAGAATACCAAGTTGAAAAGTGAAAGAGTCAATAAATAAACTGTTTTGTTTTTTTCCCTCAAAGATGCTGAACAGCTGGTTTTGTAGCATTTTCCTCATTAAACTGACAGAAGCAACCAGTTGGTCTGGTATCACAGGGATATGTCCATGAAATCTTTTAAGGTTTCTTCTCTTTCCTTTTACATGTCCATTTGCAGACTTCTTTTTTTCTTCCTGGCCTTTTCCTGGGGTTCTACAACAATCCCTGTGACTTATGAGAACACTGTCCCAAAGTTTTTCATGGATCTCAGGGCAGCTTAATTAAACATACCCCAAGCGTCCTGAAAGAAATAACTTTATTCAGTGATTATCACAATTTCTTCATTTCCCAGTTTTTGCTTAAACTGATCCCATCTGTGTGTTTGAGGATCAGTGTGGGTGGGAAATGCAATTACATCAATATTTTATTTTCAGAAAAATAGCAGGCAGGAGGGTCCACGGAGACCCATTACATTTTTCGGAGTTCAGTACAATTGAGTGCTGTTAAATAAACCATTGGCATACAATCAACTACCATTTATTTTAGTGCAGAATGATCTGTTACAGTGGCTAGAAACCATTCAGTACCATCGACAAAGAGATAGTTCTTAGCCTTAAATTAGTTAGCCTATTTTTGTCATGAATAGAGACTTAATTCGAGTTTCCTCATCCTGGGAACATGAAACAAAATTATATCATACAGTGAGTAACGGTTTGAAAAAATTTTAATTTAGTTTGGCACCGCGCGTTCTTCTAATTACTGCTGACTCTTCACACAGCGGAGACTGTGACCCCAAGCCCAGGAGCAAAACAGCTGCTTCTCACCTGCACACTCATTATCGAACTAATTATTCTTCAAATAATTTTATAATATTCATGCCGAACCTCATTCTGAACCTATAAATACAGGCTGAAGTCATTTACAGTGTGCTGCCCTCCTCGTTCCCGCGCCCCTCCCCCACCCCGCCGTGTTGGAGACTGCGCATGCCCCAACCTCCTGGGAGGGAAATGTTTTCGGTTTTGAAAAAAGGTTGTCTTGTTTTGAAGTAGCTTTCTCAATTCATGTTTCCAAACCCAGTGTGGCCAGTTTTTGCTTCTGGGCCAAAGAGTATTTATTAAAACCTTCAATTAGTTGTCAACATTTGGAAATTGGAGATTTTACGTAAGAATCAGCATTCCTGACTTTTCCTAGAGTTTGGACAATCTGGCAAAGCTGAACCCCCTTTTCCAAGAGACACCGATTAGCTGGGGCTAAGTCACAAGTTCCCCTTTCGGAAAGGGCATGTGCTTGCTACAGCTCCATAGCCAATGTGGGGACCAGGTATCAGTTACTGATCATAATTCTATACCTGTCTCCGTTCATTTTCTTTCCTAGCTGGTTCTAAGAATTTTAAGTTCATGGGCTCTAAGCATTCTTACTTTTAGAGGTCCCATTTCACATCATATTAAATATATTTAATCCACGTGCTACATTAAATAGAGATTTTGGGGGGCAGAGGCAAAAACGGTTTGGTAAGGATTTTATAGTTTTTCTTTTGAAAATAATTTCAATTTTTCCATTTTCATATTTTGGAGTATGTATCTGTATTTAGATATAGCTATAAGATATATAATATACATATGTATGTATACATATATTAGGTACATATATGTGTAATATGTATATTTAATAAATATATAATACAAATAATACAATTAAATATATAATAATATACCCCCCCCAAGTTTTCAGACACTATCATAGGCCCTTTAAAAGTGCATCAGCCTGAGACACTGCCTGAATTGCTTCAGGAGTCAAAGGGTCCTGCAGATGCCCATAGGAATTTGAGGTTGTGACCTCTGGCTAGGCACAAATTGGCATTTTAGAGAGATTAGAGGAGCCTGGACAGTGTCCCAATGGATGAGGGAGGCAGAGTCCGCTGGCACTGAAGTGGGAGGAAGAGTGTGGCTTTCCAGATCTTGTTGAAGTTTTGAGTTTGGAGGTTTCATTCAAAGACAGCCCTGGACCTTGCTTGCACACTGCTTCCAGGCTTGCAGTGGGATAGCGCTGGCACGGGGGTTGGTTCTGTCTACCAGAGACATTTTAAGACCTTCTTATCCTTGAGCACGTTCACTTTGGAGGTATCATTACATTCAATCTAATTCATTTATTTTAACTTACAGTTGCATTTTACATTTGTAGACTTTTAATTGAACTGTGCATTAATTTTAGATTTCGTAGCTTTCTTTTTGTGGCTTGGACCAATGTGTTTATTTTCTTCAGCACCCCAACTCTTTAATTTGTCCTTGACATTCTCTTAGGCCCGAAGCATGTGCCTTTGTTGACTTATGAGGATGGCACATCCTCGATAAACAGGCTCATGGTGTCTCTGGGGTCTGTAGGATTTCTCGCCGGATGGTGGATGCCTCCCTCTGACTTTCTATGGCTCAGCTTCTCCTCCCAGGTTTTAGCAAAAGATGCCCAGAGAGAGCTGCTTTTTAATACAGCTGTCTTGAAAAGTCCCTGGACCCAAGTCTGTGGTAGCATTGTAGGCCCATGGATGGGACGAGGAGGAACTTAGCACAAGGAAAATGGCTTCTTAATATGCCTCATACAACATCCATAAGTCACTCTTTCTCTCAGTGTTGACCATGGTACTAAAGGGTAGAATCAGTTGGGAGCTTATTGTAAAAGCAGATTCCCAGGCCCCCCCCCATACTTTCCGAAGTTTTAAGCTGGGAAAGAATTCAGGGTACCTTTTAACTTGATGTTTAAAAAAATCTTTATTTTCTGTAATAGAAAGATAGAAAAGAAAGAAGGATAGCATTTTATTTTAATTATGATAGGAAACAAACCACAATAGTGTAAGTAATGCCTGTGATTTGTCACCAGTGGAAATCACAGATATTTTCATATGACATTCCAGTGTTGGTGGATATCTTAAAATGTCTTTTATGCCCCTTCCTCCTTCAAAATCATGATAGTTGTGAGACCAAAAATGAGGTATTATTACTCACTACAGTAATAAAGAAGTTTATGTATTATTATATCACCTGTTTGTTTCTTTACTATTTTTTTTTTTTTTGCTGTACGCGGGCCTCTCACTGTTGTGGCCTCTCCCGTTGTGGAGCACAGGCTCCGGACGCGCAGGCTCAGCGGCCATGGCTCACGGGCCCAGCCGCTCCGTGGAATGTAGGATCTTCCCAGACCAGGGCACGAACCCGCGTCCCCTGCATCGGCAGGCGGACTCTCAACCACTGAGCCACCAGGGAAGCCCTCTTTACTATTTTTATAACTGTATCCTGATATTGGTTTTCTTTGTCATTTTATGTATTTCATTTTAGGTATTTAAAAACATTCTTCTGAGAAGGTGTCCATAGACTGCCAAAGGGTTCGATGTCACAAACAAAGTGCCCAAGGCTGGACTGGAGCTGAGACCTGGCTGATAAGCAGATCCAGCCTTCAATGATCAGGAGGAAGAAGATTCTAGGCTGAGGGTTCAGCTGGAGCAAAAGCCCTTGGGTGGGAAAAGACCCAGGGATTTTAAGATCAGAAAGAAGCCAGGGAGGTTAGAAGCAGGGGGTATGGGAAAAGTGGAAGTAGATGGGGTTGGTGAAGTAAACTGGGTCAGGGCAGGAGTGTGGATTTTACTCTGTGTTATTGAAAAGCAGTTGGAGGGTTTCCGAATGGAATGATATGACTAGGTTGTGGAGTAGAAAGGTTTTTTTGAGAAAAGGTGTTTTTAAGTGAAAAAAAAATTCCCACAAAATTTTAGGCATCAGTGGAATTGCAAAAGATAAAAATATTAGAATACAGTTATCAGAATATATCTTAAAACTGTTATATAAAATACATGTGTTTTATTAACACATTAAATAACAAGATCCGGGGTAGATGTAACAATTACAATGGTGTAGCAAGAATAGAAACAGAAAGTAGGAGAAGAAAGTTAGAAGATTCACACTTTCTAACTTCAAAAGTTCCCACAAGGCTACCGTAGTGAAGACAGTGCGGTTCTGGAACAAGGGTGGACATATAGATGAGTGAATAGAATCTACAGTCCAGAAATAAACTCTTATGTTTTTGTCAACTGTTTTTCAACAAGGGTGCCAAAATAAGTTAATGCGGAAAGAACATCCATTTTAACAAATGATGTGGAGACAATGGCATATCCATATGTTAAAGAAAAAAAAAAAAAAGAGGGTGGATCCCTTCCTTATACCATACACAAAAATTAACTGGAGATGGATCACAGACCTAGACAGAAGAGCTAAAACTATAAAAACTATTAGAAGGAAGTGTAGTGACTTTTAATTAGGCAATGATTTCTTAAATATGATACCAAAAGCACGTGACAAAAGAAAATAATAGATAACTTAGATTTCATCAAAATTTAAAACTTTTATGCTACAAATGATGCCATCAAGAAAGTGAAAGGCAACCTACAGAATGGAAGAAGATATTTGCAAATCATATATCTGATAAGGGGTGAGCGTCCAAATATAGAAAGAACTCTTACAACTCAATATCAAAAAAAACAAACAATGCAATTAAACAATAGGCAAAGGATTTGAATAGCTATTTCTCCAAAGAAGGTATACAGATGACCAATAAGCACATGAAAAGATGCTTGACCTCATTAGCTATAAGGAAAATGCACATCAAAATCACAGTAAGATACCACATCACACACTAGGATGGCTGTAATCAAAATGACAGAGTAACACGTGTCAGTGAGAATGTGGAGAAACGGGAATCCCCCGTAAAGTGCTGACTGGGAATGCAAAATGGTGTGGCCACTTTGGGAAAAGTGCAGCAGTTTCTCAAAATGTTAAACGCAGAGTTGCTGTAAGACCTAGCAATTCGACTTCCAGGTATCTAATTAAGATACATGAAAGCATATGTCTACACAAAAACTTGTATTCAGCTGTTCATAGCAGCATTATTCATAACAGCCCCAAAGTGGAAACAACCCAAATGTCCATCACCTTCTGAACTGAAAAAGAAAATGTGGCACATCCATATAACTGAATGCCACTGGACAGTAAAAAGGAATGAGTACTGATGCAAACTACAACTTGAATGAACCTCAAAAACATTATACTGTGTTTAAGAATCCAGTCATGAAGTAGCACATATTGTATGATTCCACAAGCAGGCAAAGGCAGAGCATAGACTAGGGGTTACCTGGGGCTGGGAAGGTGGGATTAAAACAGGGAAGTGACTGCTAATGGGTATAGGGTTTCCTTTAAGGCAATGAAAATTTTCTAAAATTAGACTGTGGTGATGGTTGCAAGAACTCTGTGAATATACTAAATACTACTGAGTTTTACACTTTAAATGGGTGAATTTTATGGAATGTAAACTAAATCTCGATAAAGCTGTTAAAAAGAGAAAGAATAGAACCAGAGAAACCGTAGTTAGAAGTTTCTATAATAGTCCAGGAGAGAGGTGGCAATGGCTTGGATTGGAGGGCAGTTATGGAGATGGAGAGAAGTGAATAGATTTGGGACCTCTGTGTTTTGGTAGTAGAACTGTTAAGACTTGCTGGTGGAGTGGACAGGGATAGTAGGAGAAAGAGAAATCTTAGAGGTGGAGCAGCTGTGGCTGTCCTTGCATGGTCCTGTCCTGTTCTATGCATCTATCATTCTACAGCTGAGTGGTCTATGAGCATATCCAACTGGGTTATTTGGGGTCTTGCTGGCTGGCTCATGGGGAACTTATGAGACCAAACTACAGTTGTATGCCTGATGATTGATGACGTAGTATTTATTTGCTAGAAAACAGAAGGGAGTGTCCAGGATTCAGTGAGAATGTCTCTGAATTTCCTCTTCAGTTCTGGAAAAGCTGGTTATTTGCAGGGCTCTTGAAGAGTAATAACCGTTTTAGCCCAAAATGTTCCTATATAGGTCAAAATCATCTTTCTTCCTCATAAGCATTTCCTCTGAGTGTTGAGGGTCTGCTTTCAAGTTTAAAGCAGCTTTTTAGTGGTATCATCTCTTTTAAAACTGGATCAGAAGGTGAATGTTCTGGAGAGACTAAAATCACCCGGGTAACCATTATAAAAGAGACACGCGCATTTAAAGTCCACAGCGCTACTGAGATATGAAAGTTTCAGTGTAAATTCAGCCTAAGCTGAGAACATTTATTTCCCTCCCCCGCTGTTTTTCCTCATGAGAAATAAGAACAGGTACTTGGAGAGGGGGGGTGGATTTCATATCCAGAGTGTTTTTTTCCATCAGAATCCAGCTTGAACATTATCACCAAGAGACTTATGAAATGCATGGCCACCCTGAAAGAAGAAGTGACAGATTGCCACCCAGCATCCTTGTTTTATTTCTGAAAACTTACGAGCACTGTGTACAGTCAGGGGACCTGGAGATGGAACGAACTGCAGGTTCATGCACTAGAAAGTGAAGCTGCCTGGGCTACTGGGACCTTTTTACTCCCAAGATAGAGAACCACTGGCAAAGCATGAGAGTAAAATTCCTTTGTAGATGGACTGTTACCTGGATGGAATGCAGTATTTGACTCATGTGACGTAGGCTAGAAGGGAGAAAGAAAGCACAGTCTCCCCTTATAGACCTGGATGCCCAGTCGCTTAATCAATGGAAGGCAGTGTAGGGTCATGGTCATGAGTACTAGCTCTTTGACCAGACTGCCTGGATTTAAATGTCAAATCCTTTGTTTGTGATCTGCATGTCAGTAGGAAATTACATAACTGTCCTGTGCTATAGATTATGTATCTTATAATGCAGACAGTACTGCCTAACTCATAGTGTTGCTTTGAGGATTAAATGAGTTTGTGCCTGGGAAATGCTTAGAACCGTGCCTTGACACACAGTACATGTTTAATAAATATTAGCTATTATCATTTATTGGGTGTCTCTTATGTGCCAGCAAATGTACTAGATTCTGGGGATGCAGTAGTAGACAGGATAGAAAAGATCCTTATACTTAACAGAGCTTATAGATGATTGCTTTATTATTTGCACAGACATCCTCATGGCGTATATGGTCCAGAGGCAAGAGATACTTTTCAGAACTGCCCAGCTACCACTTCTTCTGTGATGATAGGGAGTTTATTTATGACAAGGATGTGGAGGCTGGATGCATGCACATAAAAGTCAAAAAGTGATTCTCAAAAGTGGGCAGAATCCTGGCTGCTTGAATGAATCAGTGTTACTGATGGGAGTCATTAGGGGTGGAAATAAGTCTGTAAATCACTGGCTCCAACCCCAGGAGGTGCTGAGTGTGTGAAGGTCTTTGTTCCTGGTTTGGGAGTGGCTATCTGAGGAAAGGGAAGGAGTGAGTTGAGAGGCAGGTTTTCCAAAGGGAATCATAGTTGTGGCAGTTGGGGGTTTTCTTTCCTTTCAGTCCCATTGTTTCTTTTTTGTTTAACCCCTACTGGGAATGGAGAGCTAGTGTCACGATGCATTATTGGTATTTGTCATGAGAGGGGATCAGTATTATTAGCGAGCGGGAAGTTTTAACAATTGGGAAAACCAGGAAGACCTCAGTCTTCTCCTCGGAAGGGCAGAGTTACTACCAGTGATGACGAATCCATCATCACCCTCCCAGGTTGGAGCCTGGACTGAGTTTCCGTGATCCTGACCAATAAATAGCCCTCTGGTAGAGGGACTGAAAGATCATTCAATAGAAAAAGTCATTATTTTCTGTCATCCTCTAGACGCTGTGTGTATTCTTCATCAGCTACCTGTAGGATTACTTTCTTTCGGATAATATCCCCTGTCTTCTCACCCCTGTTATGTTGGGGGAAGGATAGAAAGGTGAATTCAAGTCTTACTTGAAATGCTACTGGCTACATCCTATTGTCTTCTGCCAGTCCCAATCCAGAGAGGTTGAGTCAACAACCTATGATTATTCTCAATTCCCTAAGGAAATAGAATCTGCCGTGTCATGAGTAATTAAAAAAAAACAACAAAAAAACAAACAACAACAAGCCCATGTCTGGTATAAGTTATGCATTAATTATGAAATAGTCCAATGTATATGTATATGGGAGTGCCCACATTGTTTCTCTAGCTAGTGAAAACTCAAGTTTCTGATAAATCAATTTATCCTATCACATAATGGGGAGCAGAAAATCATTAAGTTCAGCAGTCAGGAAGCATAGTCTATTGCCTTCTAAGTCTCAGTTTCCTCATCTGAAAAGTGGGAATTCTAATACCTAACTCATGGAATTTTTATGAGTATCATGAGATGTGTTACTTAGTAAATTACTTAGTAAACTTTGAAGGGCCACACAAATGTAAGGGATCGTTAATAATGTGCCCTCACAGTTTTGCATCGCTCTTAGGTGGTTGCCACCCAGAGACTTGATGCTGCTAGGTTGAATTGAATTACTAGAATGATTTGGCTCAAGTAGTGTTTTCTGTTTCTTTCCTCTATCTTGTCTTTTGTAGAACTACCACTTACTACAACAGTGTGGCCTAAGTGATCCATCTGAATTATAAATTGTAAATGTGACCATGCTGTTCCATTCTTTAAAAATCATCAGTTACTCCTAACTGTACATTGAAGGGAATTCAGCCCCTTAGCTGCCTTCTGTCTCTGACTGCCTTTCCTATCCTTTGGCCTCACACCTAAGGTCTAGTGATACCCTCTTCCAGTCCATTCCTGCCCCTCTTTCCCCACCCTGATACCAACCCCAGAAACACAGGGCATTTGATTTAATGCTTTGGTGCGGTTACTCGTGCTGTTCCCTGTGTCTGAAAGCTCTTTCCAGCATCTTTCACCCGGCTAACTCTCATCCCTCAATGTTCAGCTCAGCCATCGTCTCCTCCAGGAAGCCTTCCCCAAGCCCCAGATCCAGCTAAGTAAGGAACCAGACCCAGTGTTCCCAGAGGCCCAGGGCCTCAGCCCTGTTATAATGCTTGCCATGTAATCTTGAAATGATCTGTTCGCTATAATCAGACCTCCTCAGAGGCAGACATGATGTCTTCGGCATCATAGTCTCCCTGGTATGTAGCACAATGCTTGGGACAGGAGGTGCTCAATATAAACTAAACTGAATTCTCCTTGCAAACTTTCTGAATCAATTAGTGTTCAACCAAAAGCAGCAGACACTACTCTCGTTATTGAAAAACAGGCATTCTAATATAGCACATTCTTTGCAAAGAGGATGGCAGGGCTGACAAGCTGAACAGGGAACAATGAGGCAAATCAGAGAGTAGCAACAGCAGGAGTCGCTACCACCCTAGGGAGAGGTGGGGTTGCCAGGACCACAGGGTTGGGGCCTCTAGGTAGAAGCTGGAGCCAAGGAGGGTCACCTAGAGAGAGCTGGAACCTCTGCTGCCAAAGATGACACCCAAAGCAGGGATGGGGAGAGAAACACCATGGTTTCTCCCCACCCTCTGCCCTATGCTCTCCTGGCACTTGCTGTCATTGGCTGCATCCAGATGGCAGTCGGCCTAGTGTTGTGATCCTTGGTGGGCAGCCTCAGTGTGATACAGAGCAGAGCAGGGAAGGGTGACGAAAGAACCTGAGGGCGAACGGGCCTATGGGACCAGCTCACTCTGGAAAGAAGTGAGAGGTAGAAGGAAAAACTACCTGAAGTACCATGTATGTAATCCTTCATTCCTTTGATCAGGATTTACTTAGTGCAGTTGCTCTTGACTGTTTCTCAGCTGTGTCACACACATAAGATGATGGTGACTTGCTGATCACGTCCCCGTGAATGTCATGGATGTGCCCATTGCCAGTGCATACCTCTTCTGTGTACCTCTTCTCCTCCTTCTGTCCTTCTCCCATGACTCAAGGACACTAGTATCACAGGAGTGAGAGTGGCATTGTTATGGGAGGCAGAAAAGAGTAAATCTCTACAGGTAAATTACCTATGACCGAGATGCGTTTCATAACTAACCCAGTTGTCCCAGTTTCCCTCCACAAAGGGACTGAGAACCACAAGCCATTGTTAGAACATTCTTACTTGCTGTATAAACGAAGCAAGCTGATATCTAAAATTAGAGTGGAAAATCGAAGGAGGATTCCAGAGAATTCACGTGAGAAGGACTTTTGCCTCACCTATTTATGTGTTTCTGCTTAAAGGATTATTTTTTATGGACAATTACCTTAAATATGAACTTCAACGTATCTGTATAGACATCATCTGTATTGTATTACAGAGATAAAACATTTCAAGAGAACAAAATGTGTGCACACCTTATGTTCCATGAATGGTTCAACCTACATGGATATAGTGTGTTATTCCTGTAATTCTGATGTGTCCTCACACTATTTTTTTTCACATTACAACTAAACTAGTTTTTAAAAATATATAGAATGGGGCTTCCCTGGTGGCGCAGTGGTTAAGAATCCACCTGCCAATGCAGGGGACACGGGTCAACGAGAAGCCACCACAATGAGAAGCCCGTGCACTGCAATGAAGAGTAGCCCCTGCTCACCGCAACTAGAGAAAGCCCGCGTGCAGCACCGAAGACCCAAAGCAGCCAAAAATAAATTTAAAAAAATATGTATGTATATATAGAATGATCCCTGTTTTTTTTTTTTTTCCTTTTTAGCATCA